>NW_028152042.1:0-190951 GCF_964638095.1 Poromitra crassiceps
ACAGCTTCTTTATTTCCTGTCCTACACTATTGGATGAACTGATGAATCAGGTGTGCCTGATGACTGTTGTGACTGCAGCACACCTGACATTAATCACTTCATCCAATAGTGATGACAGGAAATAAAGAAGCTGTACTCATTTCAGGAAGTAGTGGACTTGTGCATGTAGCCCATTGTCTCTTTACACTATGAAGGGGGAACTTAGTCAGATAAAATGATCAGAAGGTAAGAAAGCCATGGATGGATACTGCAAGGGGATTTTGGAGTTTGACTTCAGAGGTATGAGAATAAGATGAAGCAAAACGTAGGAAAGCATAATGGTAACATTGGTACAGTATATATTGTAATTCCACAATATATCCCCAGAAGAGATGGGTATACTCATGGTGCACCGTTGGGAACATCACAAAATGATTTTCAACAACACAAAAGTTTCTAATTCAGTAAACACTTCTAATCTTAATGAAATAACGTGAAGAAGGAAAATAAAGACCACGTGTTGGTGTCACAGTTTTGGACTCAAGTAGAGGTTGTGAGTGAAAGAAGCTGAGAGCAGCTGATGTATACGGCTGTTCATTGACACTTCACTGTATTACTGCTACACTACGCACCATCAGCCATCTTCTGAAGGTCCTTGAAGATGCGAAGGTGGTGAGCCAGGTCTGTGGCCAGAATGATGTCCCTCATCAAATCCAACATGCGCTGGTAGTCCTGAAAAATAACGAAAATAATATGAATATCCACATAAAGTGATATTATTTATAGTGAATTAAATCTATCTGTGAGAGAGAGAGAGAGAGAGAGAGAGAGAGTGAGAGAGAGAGATGTTTGGGTAATGTGTGGAGGGCAGACCTCTCACCTTCATGGGTGTTCAGAATGGCGATGGCCTGGGCAAAGTGCTGTCTGTCTCTATCATAAATAGAACATGAGAGGAAAATGTATGAATACATTTGAAGTGGGTGTTTTTCAAGGAATACTGATGCAACACAATGTAAGACACATGGGCCATTCAAAAGACTGCCAGAGCCTGAACTCAAAAGTACTGTATAGACCAAATCACCTGGATGTTTACATTTACTTCCGGGTACCCCTGGGTCCACACATTATAATGGCGGTGGACGGCACAAACTGACGTGTTGAAGACAAAAACAGACAAAGAAGACAAAAATGGTTCGTCCGTGTTGTGTTGTTGTTTAATATCATTCATAACAACACTTTCACTAACGACCAGACTAGCTAATTTACCTGTTGGACCAGACCAGAGTAGACTTGACGCTAAATTAAATTAACGTGGCGTCAGTAGCTCTGTTTGTAACGTTAACGTAACCTCGCGTCACCAGGCTCTTCTACGTTAATGAGTCTGCAAAACAGCGAGTTTGACAGACAAACAAACATTATTAGCTAGCTAACACTACATAAAACAAACACAGAAGAAAGGCTAGATACGTCGGACAAGCATGTTTACCAACCGTTTAACCATTTAAATTGAAAGTAGTCGGCCGAAAACAACGAGAGGGTTTGACAGCATTTATTTGACAACACGCACATTTAAACCTGCCGCCTTCCCCAAGTGGTACCCGGAAGTAAATTTGTTTACATGGTGACGTCACGGTGATTTGGTCTATTACAGGGACGCCGAGTTTGATGTTTGGCCACTAGGTGTCGCACTAACAACAAGACTGGCTCTCAGCCTGTGAAGTGGGTTAACTATGAACCTATCAACTCCTGTCAAAGATCATCATATATGTTTATATTATATATGTATGCATGTATGTATGTGTGTGTGTGTGTGTGTGTGTGTGTGTGTGTGTATATATATCATATATATATATATATATATATATATATATATATATTAACATTTATTTATTATGTCAGCTTAGAAACATGAGAAAACTGGGTAGAAACGACAAAAACAAATAAACAGACATAAGGGTTAAAAACATACATACGATTAGAGCTAAAAGTAAGTAAAAGTGCATGTGGCAACGTGCAAATATGACAGTGTGTGAAAGTCTTTCATTGTTTGTTTGGAATACGGACGGCTGTTGGGATGAAGGAGCTCCAATAAGTGAAACGCTAAGTTGTGACTTTACCTCCATCACAGAGCAGCCAGGACAGATTGCTGAAAACACAAATAGACACAAATGACACAATCCTTAATGTACTATTTCAAATGAAACCCTGTCCTGAATAGCCCTGTATTGTGTTAGGCTACTAGTCTAGAACCTGTCACCTCTGTTACAAACCTTTAAGAAATCGAGAAAACAGGTTGTTAAAATGATGATTGGCCGTTGTAGTTAAATGATATGTGAATGATATGTAAATGATGTGTGCGCTGGAGCTTATGCATTAGCAGCCATTTACACCTGGCGTTAACATGTGTTTTCTGTGATCAGATTGCAATCACATTGTGTTTTATCACTTGAAATGCCAGGTGTAAACACCCCCAAAACGCATTGAAGGATTGCAATCTGATCGGCCAAACCACCTCCGGAGGTGGTCAGGGATGCATTGTGTACACATTGAACACAAGTGTAAATGCAATGTGTCCTCTCAATCTGGATACAGCAACTTTATGCGGATTGAGAGGACAACAATTTCTGCAGTCAGATTGCAATCAGATTGCAGAAAACACATGTTAGCGCCAGGTGTAAATGGAATCAGGTTGAAGTGATCAAATACAATCTGATCACAGAAAACGCATGTTAGCGCCAGGTGTAAATGGCCTCTAAATGGCCTCATAGAGCACAGAGGAACACTTAATATATTACACATATAGGTCTGGGTATTGGCAAGGACCTCACGATACGATACGTATCACGATACATGGGTCGCGATACGATTGTATCACGATACATTGCGATACAATACATATTGCGATATATTGCAATACTCTACATAATTTACTGAAAATTTAAATATAGAGCTAAAAATACAACACGCTGTACACCACCCAGGTAGTGTAATAATATGTACATCACTTTATATTGATAACTGATAAGTGGACAAATTGAGTCAAAACTACCGAGTGTTGAGTGTCTTACTGAAGGCACTGAAATAAAAAGTATTCTTATTATATTACTGAACACACGGCCGTGCAAAAAAATAGATATGGTATATTTTTCTGAAATATCGATACAGTATTGCGGCAAAATGTATCGTGTCCGGAAGTTGCATTATTTTGGATTAAAATTGAAGAATGGATTTCTGTTTACAGCACACATTTTTATAGCTGTCCTCTAACCAATGCTCAACAGGTTATGAACTCAATAGATGGGTTTCTGTGCAACGTCATCACACACCCTTTCATCCATGCTGCAACCAGCCTCAGCCTCCAACCTGGGACCTCAAGTCCTCCTCTGCCCAGAGCGGCTCCACCCTTTCATCCATGCTGCAACCAGCCTCAGCCTCCACAAGCCAAGCTCACTCTTCTCTGCACATTCTGGCCAGAGAGCCCATTGTAAATACTTGGACTCTCAGTAAAATACCTTGTCTGCTATTTTGTTTGTTTTTGCCCGGTCTGCCTAGTCACGACAAGATGATGGTCTTAGTAGCTCATTTCACTTCTTCTAAGATGTGTCTAAATAATTGCATCATTAATGGGATACAATGGTTATAAAACTCTGGCAAACCCTCAGCTTCGCTCATGGCTGCTCCAGCTCCAAAACATGTCAACATGGCAGTGCTTGTAGACACCAACGTTTGGCTTCAAAACGGCCCTTCAGAAACCTACATGTATGGGTGATGTCACACTCACTACGTCCACTTTTCTTTACAATCGATGCTTTAACCAAAAGGCTTGCCATCCTGTTCACTCTTTCCCTATGAAAAATGCTGCTAAACTGCTGTAATTCTCCCCTCAGTGTCAAGCCTTCATAGCCCTGTCACCAGCCTGCAGTGCGCATGTGTGGGTCTCATACCTCGTGACAGTCCTGCTGAAACCTCTGGAGCTCCCACATGTCGTTGAGTTTCTCCAGCCATTGCTGGGCCAGTTCTGGTTCCCCCTGAGAGAGGGACAGACAGACAGACAGACAGGCAGACAGACAGACAGACAGACAGACAGACAGACAGACAGGCAGACAGGCAGACAGACAGGCAGACAGACAGACAGGCAGACAGACAGACAGACAGACAGACAGGGGACTTAGTTCAAAGGTAAAATAACTAAGATCTATACTGTCCCATAGCACTAAATTGTACCTGTACTGTATAAGATGGGGTTGTTGATCAGCTGCTCTGACAGCTCTCTGGCTTTCAAAACTCACTTTCCAGCATGTTCTCTGTTTTTGGAATAAAAAGTCAGCATCCATTTTACTTACAACCTAATGATATTTTGAAATTGTTCTAATGAGCATCCTCATCTCTATTGTGACAATGTGATTTTATCATTTATCCAACAGAAAAGGTGGGAAATCATATAATGCATGAAATAAGATATTTATTTGCTATAAATCATGTCACTATTTACTATTTATAGCAAATAACTACTTTTTTGTGCATTAGGCTACCGTACATGGTTTACCATCTTCTTTAGAGACCCCATTGGTAACTGATTTGCACTGCCTTTTTTTATATGGGTCACTTGGCACATGTAGTGAATTAAAGTGAAAAATGTGAATTTATATTTCTGAAAATTAGCTACTTTACAAAACTAATCCAAGTTGTTAAAACTTTGTGTCACATGGTGTCAGAAGCTCACATGAATTGAAAAATGTAACTGAAAAACCTCAAATCCACAAAATCACTATGTAAAAAAGGCTGTAGTCTGGCGCTGTGCTGCAATTATGGTCTCAGATGGAATTGGTTGACGTTTGTCAAAAATGATCAGTACCTGCACATACCCACAGACAACATACTGTAGGTCAGTGGTCTTCAACAGGGAGTTCCGCCAATTTTTGTCAAAGTAGTTTGTGAAAAAAAACAATATTAAAAAAATAAAATAATACTGAGCAGCCTAATATTGAGTAAACTCAGCATTAATAGGCAATAATAAGCTACTTTTGACAAAAATGATCTATAAAGCAAATCTGATTAATCTACAGTATGTTCGAAACGGATTGTTTACTCCTTGCTTTTTTAATGTAATCTATTAATAAAAAGAAGTGTCAAACCCTGATATCCTCATGTGCGCTGGATTATAAATGTTATTATAAAACGGCTCTCTCAAATCAAGCAATCTGATTGGTTCACAGCCATTGTATAATTCCAGTAACCGAGTTCAATAACCCATGGCCATGGGTTATTGGTTGCCATGGCAACTCTCTTACTAAGAGAGTAATAATAAGGCTTACCTCAAATGACAACGTAGAAAAAAAAATGGCGGAGACAGCTGTCAGATCCTTGTGAATCGATCTTCGCTTATAACTTTACTAATACTTCGCAGAAAATGATGTTTTGTACAAGAATAGATGCGGGCTAATGTCTTCTTTGCAAAAGAAAGGCTGTTAACCCCGCATTTAACCCCGTAACGTTAGTTGGTGTCGGCTTTGCAGAAAGCATTCAGCTTCTCAGCAAGCGCTGAGAATGCAACGCTGCGCTGGAGCTGCCTGTCGGGGATTCCAGAAAGCTCTCAGCTACTCAGCAAGCGCCAGGATTGGCCAATGTCAACTTCAGTCTCCAGAACGATCCAATCAAATCACCCGCATGTTCTTGCGGTCCCGCCTTACAGTAGTGTTTCAACTGACTCTATCAGAATGACATGCCAGTCGGAGTCGGACTTATAGTATTATTATTATTATTATATTATCATACTTGGAAACCGTTTTATAAAAGCAATATAGCACTCGAGCTGCGTGTGTTGTGGAATATATCCCCCTGATCAGCTGTTATCCCACGAGGCCGCAGGCCGAGTGGGATATATTCTTCACAACACACTGGCTCTCATGCTATATTGCTTAATTATAGGCCACACCTAAAATGTAACAATTTTATTTCAAATCGTAGGGGGTCCCTCAGTTTCGCTGTCAACCAAGGGGTACTTGGGCTGAAAAAGGTTGAAGACCCCTACTGTTTATCAAAGCACCTCACATAATATATTGTGTTGTTAATTGAATTCAAAAACCATATGGCTTTCCATATTGCTATTGCAAACGCACACCAAAGCCTACCCTACCCCCCATATACCTACATAAACACCCCAACCCCCACTGCAGCACACACACACACGCACGCACCCACGCACGCACGCACCCCCACACCCCCACACACACACACACACACACGCACACACACACACACGCACCCACACACACACACACACACACACGCACACACACGCACACACACGCACCCACACACGCACACACACGCACCCACACACACACACACACACACACACGCACACACAAAGCGGTCAAAGCGGAGACCTCAACCCTTGAATGAAGTCTGCACTGCCCATAACAATAAATAAAATAGTTTTTATTTTATTTTGCTGGATATTGAAATATTCCCTTACTGATAAAGGCCTGACCAATTTGGATGCAACATTTTGAAGCTTTGTCATACTATTCAACTTTTCAATACTTTTTGATAAATCAAAGATTTTGCGGTGCAAAGCCTCATGTTTTGCTCCAACTTGCTCACTATCCAACTTAATGATGATGACACATCCTCCTTTCCATGTGTTTTCTGCATGCAGGCCAGTCGTACCTGTTGGCGAGCGTGTCGACGCGCTCCCTGATGCGTTGGGAGTAGATGTTGCTCTGGCTGATCAGGCTCTCCCCGGCCTCCATCACAGCCTTGATGCGGTGCAGGTTGAGCTCCATGGTGGTGGTGAAGTCCTTGTGTTTCTTCATGGTGGCTTCCACTGTGGTGGGCAGCTCCACGTGGGCCAGGGCCGATTCCTGGAGGAGCAAGGTCAGGGAAAACATACAGTTAAGGTATGGAGATCATTCCCTGCCTACTAGTCTCACTTGCCAGACTATCTCCACACTTCATTTGGTGCTGTACCAGTGCAGGAGAGAGTCTGGCTGAACTCACTCTCATTCTGGTAGAGCGGGAAAAGAAAATGCTCTGTTATCTTTAGAACAGCCACTGAAAGTACCAAGCAGGCCTGCTTTATTGGACATCCAAATCTTCGTCAAGACTTTGTCATTTTCTGTGTAGGTTGCTAGCTTGCTAGCTAGCATTGTTGTTGTTGTTTCACAGCAGCAGAGGCATTTGAGAGCGGACAGGCAGGGAATGGAAAGGGATTTCCCTTCGCTCCGACTGAAATGGTCAGAGCCAATGGCAGAGCTTATACCTGCAGCTTGCTTCTCAGCATTGATTCAGACTATCTGCCTACCAACACGAGGGTCTCAGGTTCGAGCCCGTGTTACCTCCGGCTTGGTCGGGCGTCCATACAGGCACTGAAATAAGGACATAGATATGTACTGATCCTTGTACTGTAAGTTTGGGGAATGTTTTGGCATCAAAATACTCAAAGTGGAATATATAGCGTAAAGAATTGATGCAAAATATCGGTTTTCAGTCGGTTGAAGAGATCATACACATAAACTCTCTCTCACAAAACACACTGCCAAGAGTTTAATTAGCTATAACTACTTGTCCAGAAGATTTTAAACACGATTTCAGACGGAAGCCCGTCTTTATTGTCACACGAACACTACAACACACTCATGCTGACGGTGGCCGGTAAAATTTGTCCTCTGCATTTGACCCATCCTGGCTTGTCCTTTCCTCCGAGGGGCAGGCCAGGAGCAGTGGTCGCTTTTTCTTTCCAGCGCCCGGGGACCAACTTCGGATGTTGTCGTCACTGGTCGGATGACGATCTTCTGCATGTTTTTAGTGGGGGGTTATGTACGGAGGAACCCCCTGGGGGGTACGGCGAGAACATGCAAACTCCACACAGAAAGGCCCTTTCGACGAGATGTCCACCTGGGCAGTAGGCACTGAAGATATGGGGGGGGTCACAACTCCAGCATCCACAGCGTCCCAGGCGAGAATTTAACTCAGGACCTTCTAGCTGTGAGGCGACAGCGCTACCGACTGCGCCACCGTACTCCCGGTAAGACTGATTGCCATGGTGATAACGCTGGTTCTGCATTTGGCCTTCCAGGCTAATGTGAAGAGCTGGGTCCCTGGTAGAGATTGGTTAGCAAACCTAAAGAGACACATGCCCTGGCAGGCAAGCACGAGACACACACACACAGACACACAGACACACACACACACACACACACACACACACACACACACACACACACACACACGAGGAGGAGTCTGGACAGCAATACCTTGTAATATTTCAGAAAGCAAACTGCTCTGTGTGTGATACTGAGTCTGGAAACAATGCAGACTGCCAGATCTGTGATTCTGTATCTTCTCCCCCCCCCGATTTTTTATTCCATTTTTATCCTCCATTAGTGCTCATTTAATTTATTTATCCTGGTTGCTACTCCACCCTCTGCTGATCTGGGGAAAGCCAAAACTGGCTCCATGCTTCCTCCGAGACATGGGCAGTTAGCCAGCCGCTTCTTTTCACCTGACAGAGGAAGCTTCACCGGTAGGACATAGCACGTGGGAGGGTCACGCTATTCCAACCAGTTCCCCTCCCTCTGAACCGGCGCCTTTAAGACCAGAGCAGGAACCACATTAGCAACCAGGATGTTGCATGTTTTGGTGAGGGGTTCCGATATGAAGGAAACCCCCGGGAGGCACGGGGAGAACATGCAAACTCCACACAGAAAGGCCCTTTTGACGACCCCACCCGGGCGGTGGGCACTCGAGGACATGCGGACGGGCACGCATTCCTTCAGCGTTCACAACGTCCCAGGTGGGAATCGAACCCAGGACCTTCGAGCTGTGAGGCGACAGCGCTTACCACTGCGATTCTGTATCTTCTGATCTTGGTTTGTATGTCGTAAACAGACACAGACTCATCTATAGGTCTGGAAAATGTGTTGAAGTCATATTATATTGTGATATTAACTTCCCAAAGACTGCTACGGATTATAGGCATTTTGTATTCTATGTCATAATACACACAATGGGGAGGAGAAGAACAGAGTGAGAAGTGTCTGGCAAACAAACTTCCCTAAATTATTTACTTATTTCCCAGCAAAATAAATAATATGAGATCGGTCATCAGGAGGAGGTTAAAAAACAGATGTTCCCACATTGTGCTAAAACTACACTGGAATTATAATGAAAATCAGAAACTGCAATAATCTGTCAAATAAATACAGTAATTGCAATATGATGTTTTATTGTATAACTGCATTGTATTCATATCACTCCATTTTTTCCAAAAATGCTTCACAACTAAGATAAAATTAGGGATGTTCGATATTGGCTTTTTTACCGATATCCGATATCCGATAATGTCCAACTCTTAATTTCCGATACCGATATCAACCGATACCGATATAAGCGGGCTTTTTTTCCACCAAAATTTCACGTAACAAGTTACATAATGTAGCTTAATGTAGCTGAAGAGTTTAATATATAATATGCATGTTGTGTTAAAGTTGTAAGTGTTAGAGAAGCGAGCTTGTGACCAGAAGGTCGTCGGTTCAATCCCCGGGACCGGCAGGATAAATCTGGGTGGGGAAAGTGAAAAGGCAGCGCTTGCCCCTCCCTCATTACCACCACTGAGGTGCCCTTGAGCAAGGCCCTTAACCCCAACCGCTCCAGTGGAGCTGCTCAGTGGCCAGCAGATCAGACTGTGGTTGTACTGGTCAGCTTCCAGGTATGAATGTGTGTGTGAATGTGAACAGGGCGCTCCTGAAAAAGAGAGCATTGCTCACAGTGAGACCCCCCCTGTATTAAAAAAAAAAAAAAAAAAATCGGCATGAAAACCGATACCGATATTTTCCGATATCGATTTTTTTTATGCTAATATCGGCCGATAATATCGGTAGGCCGATAATATCGGACATCCCTAGATAAAATCTTGTAAATTATGGGTTGCAAACTTTTTGTATCTGTTTTTTGATCTATTCCTATTTGTAATTGAAAAATAATGGACATATCTAGCCAATCAGACGTATAATTGACTCGATACAGTATTCTGTTAGATCTGGAATATCCTGTGAATAAAGTTGACAAATAATTTTAGCTACACACACACACACACGCACGCGGGCACGCACACGCACACGCACACGCACACACACACACACACACACACACACTTCTCAGCAGTGGCAGGTGGCCAGGGTACACATTATCGTGAAGCTACAGCGTAGATCTAGTTACTAGAAGATGCTGCATGTCCGGCCCTGCTCTAATATCACATAATGCACGGATACTGTTACAAAAAGAGACACGCACACATACACACACACACACACACACACACACACACACACACACACACACACACACACACACACACACACACACACTTCTCAGCAGTGGCAGGTGGCCAGGGTACACATTATCGTGAAGCTACAGCGTAGATCTAGAGTTACTAGAAGATGCTGCATGTCCGGCCCTGCTCTAATATCACATAATGCACGGATACTGTTACAAAAAGAGACACGCACACACACACATACACACACACAGATGGATGTTCCAGTCAGATGCTGCACAGTGATGTTCTAGCTCTCTCTCTCCCCCCTTTCTCTCCCTGTCTCTCTGAGGACAGAGTGTGGCAGAACTGAGCCAGCCACACCCAGGCCATCCAGGCAAGCAGTCAACACAGTGTATCTCTATGAAGCTCTGCTGCAGTCAGACAGCCAATTCATACACAAAGAGCACACAGCTGAACAGGGACAGTTGGGAAACGTAACCATTATAAAATGATTATGGGAGCGTGTGGACAGAGCCAGTAAAACCTCCCACCTCTATGACCTCCAGTAAAACAGCATCACTCACATTGTTGTTGCCTTATTTCCACTTTACCCAAAGCTTTTTTGGACTTTGATGCTGTATTATTATTGGCTTAGTAACGTGGCATCAGTAAACACACACAGCATGCTCATGTTTAGCTTTTAGTACTACTTTTTAGCTCTCTCCTTTTCCATGATTGGAAGTTGGAAACCCTCATTAGTGTTTTGCTTGCACCTGTGTTTATCCTGCCTTTTCCACACAAAATGGCCCCCGTGAAAAGGGCCTAATACATCACTATCACCAAATAGCATCCCCACATGACATCATAATGGTCCAGGAAGTTCTGCAAATGAACAAGGAGCTCTGGGTCCAGACGACATGGAGGGAAGTTAAACATTGTTCATTTGCATATACAGTACTACTGATTTTGTCATGATACATACATATACAGTATTACTGATTGTTCATTTGCATATACAGTACTACTGATTTTGTCATGATACAAAGCTGGTTGAATATGGGCAAAGTGGCCCTTTAACACGTGTCTGGAGGCACTTCCTTTATGGCCCCCTGCTGTCCGTTTGTTTGCATGTTCTCCCCGTGCTCCCTGGGATTCCTCCATATATAACTCCCAACTAAAAACATGCAGAAGATCATCATCTGACCAGCGGTGGAAGTTGGTCTTCTCACTGCAGCTGCCCAGCGCTCCTGGCCTGACCATGGAGGAGGACGAGCCAGGATGGGTCAAACGCAGAGGACACATTTCACAAGCATGTGTGTGTGTGTACTGGCCACCGTGCATGTGTGCATGCCACGGTGTTTGTGACAAATAAAGACGGGGTTTGTCCGTCCGGTTGAATCTTAATCTTGTATGGCTCACCTGGTTGTTGAGGAAGGACTCGGCCTGTTTGACATCCCACAGGAACAGGTGGAAGATGTGAGCCTGGACCAGCACCTCCCTCCTGCTCTCCCACATCTCCAGCAGCTTGTTCCAGCCGACGTGGAGCTTCTGGAGCCACTGCTGCAGGGCAGCGTGCAGCAGAGGAGCCTCCTCGGACTCCAACAGCTCGTTCACCACCTGCAGACACTGGTAGTCCTCCTCATACCTGCCGGACACAGGACCACTTGCCTTTACACCTGGCCCTAACACATTTCTCTCATCCAGATTGTGTCTAGTTACGGTTTAGCCTGGTTGCAGGACTTTTACTCATGGGATTAAAATACATGTCCGGGTCCACAGAGACATTAGATTGTGTTTTCTCTTTGTATGTCCTTTAGAAAGATAGCAATGGTTTTAGGTAGACCGGCATAGAGGCAATAGCTAATGGGAATATGTCATTACTATTACTGAGGAAACTAAGTGACATCTTGTCCCATTTGTGTCATGATGCATGATGTTAATGCATGAACTAAAGGGGGCTATGGATCCATCTGTCAGATTGTTCAGTCAAACAGTAATGTTGACTTTGTGCCACTAGGGGGCGGCATTGACAATGAATGGGACTGACCCAAGGGTGGAACTACATCACTGGTGGGGGATAACATGTTTACTATAAATGTTGTATGTTTTGATACATTACTCATTTCAATACCTCTAGTCTAGTCTAGTTTGATGTTACTTTCAGCTGCCTGACACCTTGATGCTTTGTGTGCACTTCCTTGTTTCAATTGTCAACACAATATGCTGTGTTTTGTAATGTAGTTTTCTTGAAGTCACCACAGCCGTGGCTCCGCCCCTCAGCAGCTCACCGTCCGATCTCCTCTTTGAGGGCGGCGTGTTTGTTGATGAGTCTCTCCGCCTCCTCCAGAGCAGCTGGTCCGAGGCTCCGCCTCCTCCAGAGCAGCTGGTCCGAGGCTGCAGCCGTCTGAGTCTGGACCAGCCAGGTCAGGAACGAGTCCAGGTCCTGACGGGATAGAGGGAGGGAGAAGAGTCATTCACATTCTACTATTGTGCTTTCTGAAAGCAAGGCACAATCTATAAACTCCTATTTTTCGATCTGCCAAACATTTTGGGCATTCTGGGTGCTATTCGCGATTAAGTGCCATTTTCTCCACCATTGACTTGAATGGGGTTTAGAAAAATCTGGCAAAATCTTGAATTTAATTAGCTGTAGCTTAGAAACAATACCACCTAGAGCAGTGGTTCTCAACTGGTCTAGCCTCATGACCCACATTTTTCCTTAGTCATTAAGTCGCGACCCATTCATTTGCTTAGGCCAATATGCTTTTTAAAGACCCACACTGGGCGGCCTGCGGTCCGACGCTTTGCCCAGAGCCGAACGCTTTAAAGACCCAGAGTGGGCGGCCAGTGTGAGGTCAGTACCTGGAGCTGAGGTGGTCCTGACAGCCTCTGAGCTCTGTAGAAGACGGATGACCTCCATCCAGGAGCTGCTGGACTATCTGGTTGACATCTAGGATCCTTCCCATCAAGCTGTTCATCTCCTGGTCCAGGCTCTCGAACCTACAGGGAAGGGCATTTTGGAATATAATGGGACAGTCATAGTATCCACTCTTGGATACAAAAGTCAGTTTGTAACACACTAACCTGTGTGTCACCACCTCCACGTCCTCCAGCCTCTCGGGGATCTCCATCTTGTCCAGCCACTGCTCCTCCTCGTCGATCCACAGCTCACAGGCGTTGACCTCACTGAACATGCTGTAGACGGCCAGAGTGTCGTGGAGCCAATGCTGCTGGAGCACCGCCACCTCAGCCACCTCTGCATACAGCTGCTCCGTCTCGCCCATACGTACCTGCACCTCCTGCACAGAGAAGAGGAGAGGAGGGGAGAGAGAGGGGAGGAGGAGAGAGGGGAGGAGAGGAGAGGAGAGGAGAGGAGAGGAGAGGAGGAGAGGGGAGGGGAGGGGAGGAGAGAAGAGAGGGGAGTAGAGAAGAGAGAGCGTTCACACTACCAACAATATCAGCACCAAATATTCAGAGAAAAAATGGACCATGATGACTTTAGCGACGTGCTTTTACTTGACTTGCTCTCTAAAGTAAATAACAACATAGTCAATGGATTTGCAGAGAACATGTTTGATGGTGCTTTCATGAGATGATTGTGCTTATGAGAGCAGAGCTAATGGTGCTAATGGCCACCAAGTTTTTAGCAGTAGGTGACTCTGCACACCAAATCTATTGTAGCCTACTGTGGATCAAAGAGTCAAGTCCCCTGGAGCCCATGTTGAGAGCATGGGGTTGAAAGAAACACCTGTAACTTCACCGTGGCTAAATGGCTTTCAACAGGCTACTGGAGACACATGTGGTTAAACCCTGCTCATATTGAAAACATAGGATAATACCGCATTTTGCAGTCAGGGTGGCCAAGAGATTATGCTATTTTCTTAGCATCATGCAAGCAAAAGCTAACTAGCAAACTAGCTTCCAGGTCAGTAAACAGCCTTAGCGCTAATCCCAAAAGGTGATGGTCTTTTTCAAAAAGCGTCTTTATAGTAAACATTCTAGTTGTGAATGGGCCTTTAATCTAAAAATGCTGAGCAGCATCTTAACTAAACACAAACAGCAAACCGCCACACCAAAGCTCTTCTCGCTCAGGAGCTGCTTCCCTGGCTTCATGGTGTTCTGGGCGGGGCAGGATGGTGGCGGAGATGTAAGCATTAGTTCAAGTTGTTTTACACTGCATGCAGGGAATTCCAGTCCACATATTAAAATTTCATAATATAATTTTCTTAACACATTCACTGCCAGACGTTTTTTTTTTACTGTAGGTAGGTTCTGCCAGAGGGTTTTTTTGAGGATTCTGGCTCATCTTTCAAGACCCGAGGATTCTTTTCTGCTAAGATTTTGTGAACACACAATATCTCAAAAGAACTAATAGAATGTGTGCTTTCTCTGTCTAAAAGAGTTAGTTTGTAGAGTTAGTAGTTATGTAAGCATTAGCAGTTGAATACAGCATGGTTTCAGCGTCAGAAAAATTATTCAGAGATAAACGGCTTTTTGTGAAATTCGATAGAACAGTCACTTTAACCATTCATTTTTGGCATCAGTAAGACGTCAGACATCTAAACAATAGTTTTGAACAGTAATTTCCTCCATAACAGCAGGAAACCCCCCTCTGCTTCCAACTCCTCCCTCCGTGGGCGTTCTTCTTGGCTGCAGCGGCCGTGTCACAAGCTTGTCACCAGTCTCACTGCTTTGCTGCTGCTGCTGCCTGTCTGCGCGGCCGCTGTTTGAGGAAGTCTGGATGGACTCGCTCGCTTCTTGGAGTTTTGGTTGAGAGCTTTGATGAAGCTTTTGCGATTCTGGTCATATTTATGCTGCGTGTTTCAAAGTGTGTTCCACCCATAATCTATTATGCAAATTTGCAATCCCGCATCGCCAGCAATCAGCGCGAAAACGAAAGCGTTTTCGCCAAACCATTTTCATGAGAATGGCTTCGTCACACTGCTTTTTGCTTGCCTTCCTCTAGTCAGGAAAGCACTGTCGCCACTTAGTGGGTCGGTGGAATGGGTTGTACACGTTGTACACGTCCAATACTTATATAAGAGATGTAAAAGGGTTAGATGCACATCCCACCGTCAAAAAAACAAAATCGGAAAAAAATTTTGACGTAAAAACACGTCATTGGCAGTGAACGGTTGGATTTTGTTTGACGTAAAAACACGTCATTGGCAGTGAACGTGTTAAGCAAAATCCTGTTGCTGACGATAGCCAAGATGATCGAGTTAATTTGTGCTGCTCTAATACATTGAAATAAATATGAAAGTTAGTCTTAATAACTAGCGGCATCCCTACTTAGTGAAAAATGCAGCAGTCTGGAGGATACGGCACACAAATTCAGCCATATTTAATTTGCAGGTTAGTTTTCCACTGATGTGTATTGTCAGTGACAGGCCCATCCAGACAATTTAATATGGAGGGCTTAGGGCCCAAACACTGACAGGGCACTGGAACCAGTAACTGTGAAATCTCTTCTCAGGTCCCTGCTGGAAGACATCACCAGTCCTCTGCTCACTCGGGACGCCACGAGAGGAGCCGCTCCCGATCACCTCACAGGAACAACAGGGAGAACCACTCCTCAAACAGACCCGACAGGAAGGTCCAGCAACGAGCTCCCCACCAACTGCGCCTGACTGTGGCTGACAGAGGATGACGAGAAACACATCAAGCTGAGCGCCCATTGGTTCAACACAGGTGCATCACAAACCCACAGTGAAGTGTAGAAACTTAAATTTTATATCTATTCCAAGCTGTCACTCTATATTTTACATAAATACCACCTGTAATGCCTACATTAACAATAAAATAAGTAATCTGAAGGGCTGGGTCATTTGAGCAGTGAGTGTGGGTGGCGCTAATGCATGTTTTAATCTGTTTAGAAACCGCTGTTGGACTGTGTTTAATTACCGTAAATTCCGGACTATAAGGCGCACCGGTGTATAAGCCGCACCTTCAAAGTTGACTATTTTTTTCTTATATAAGCCGCACCGGACTATAAGCCACGGGTGTTTTAATGTTTTTTTTTTTTTTTTTTTATTGTGTTTTAATGTTTAATTACCATATGTATGCTCCCATTTATTAACATTTCAACAAAACAACATAACACAACACCACCTGTGTTGTTATTTACAGTGCACACAGTGTCATACAGTGTCATACAGTGTCATACAGTGTGGTGAAAAGAGGGCAAGAGAGGAAATTAAAACAGAAGTGGATTTATAGTTAGAAAGAGTGCTAAAAAAGAGCTTTTTTTTTTTTTTTTTTTTTTTTTTTTTTTTGAAAAAATCCATAGATAAGCCGCACCGTTATATAAGCCGCAGGGGCCAAAAAAGGCCAAAAAACGGGAAAAAAGGTGCGGCTTATAGTCCGGAATTTACGGTAGCTTATGGCTCATTTCCACCACATTTTACTGCCCTGCACAGCTCGTCACCAGTCGGCTCTACTCGTTTCGGCCCGATGGATGTTCTGCTTCGACCGCCGTTCATCTGCCCCCGCCCACAGCTGGTCGTCATAGCGACCGCATATCTGTCCTCCGCCTAATAGCCGAAGTAGGCTATAACATAACGTTACAATTAAATCCATCCACAGAACTTTTAAACTGTTTATGAAATACTGGTGCCTCTAAATGACCTACAGTGTACATGGGCAAATGTGACAATCGGCCAGGAGAATGGATATCACTTTGTAGTTAGTCAAACTCACAGGCATGCGCTGCGCGCGGACGGGAGAGGCGCAACAGAGTGAAGCCTGTACCCCGGCGGCTTCTGACCAGGCAAGACCGCGGCTTCACCAAAGACCCGCTGCGGCCTAGCGGAGCGCTGCACTCAACTAGCTTCCTGAGCAGCTGACTTTTTTCAGACAATTGAAATCACCGCCGCGATTTTATTTCACCAGAGGCGAAGGCAGCAAAACAAAAGACTGATGGAAATATACATAACAGAAGAGAAGGTAAGCCCACTAAACTGGTATGCAGCATTGCATTGACACGATTCTGCCTGACCAATCAGTCGTCAACAATGTTTTCACGTCACCGTATGGTACCGGGTTCACAGAATAGAACCCAGACGAGGCAGGTACGACAAGTAGCACGACTCGAGGCCAATACAACCCGGGCTGGGACAGTTTTTACCGGTGGAATGAGACCATTTATCAAGTCGAGCGGAGCGGGACCGCGCTACTACCTGCAGTGGAAATGGGCCATAAGTAACTTTAGTGTCACTGTAGAAGTAGAATGAAAATAGTTCTCCAGAGACAAATATCTCTGAACCCAATACAACTATCTGATATTACACTAATCATGAGAGTGATAATTGTTCAAATGATTATCATTGTAATAATAATGTGCAATATTTGTATTGTGGAATAAACTATATTTGTCAGACAGTGTAGTTCAAACCCCATAGTAGGCTGTGCACAGGAATAAGATCTAAATATCTGAGTGCTGATAGCATTGATATAGCATTGCTTTGGCTCACACCATTTTGCTTCCACAATTGAAATAAACCTATTGCAGCCCCACGGCGAGCTGTGAAGTGAAAGCAAAGCATTGGATTAAGATAGGAATAATTTCATTCCAAAACAAGATATGAAGGGGGGGGGGGGGGGGGGGGGGTGTAATGTAAAAAATGTGGCGTGTAATAAAATTTACAGTAATAGTTATTTTGAGCTAATTTTTTGTTGTTGTCGTAAACCCAAAAAATAAACGAGTCATGTTTTGGGCTCAAACGCTTCCTATAGACATTGCTGTCGACTTTGAACTGACAGCGATCTTGCGCGTTGTCTTCCAACCCTTGGTCTGGTCTGACAGGTCACATGATGTCATCAACAGGCACAACAGCATGGAGCGGTGGGTCCGACTCTTTGGGTTGTATCTCACACACACACACACACAATGTCGTTCACGCTATCATAAATCACTTTCTCTGAACAGCTATTTGTAAACCGTCTATTTATAAAGCATCTCGAGATAACTTGTTATGATTTGGCGTTAAATAAATAAAATTGACTTTTCCATACTGCTATAGACCTTATTCGATTGACGTCACTCACGTACGGGCACGCACACCGCCGCCATATTGTTGACATAGCGCTGCAGCTTTAAGTGACAGCCTATGTGAGAGCAGCGTTTATAGGAAGCTAGCCGCCGTTATCGTTACCTGTATCATTCCTGTTGTTTTTGGATGGTGACATGCGTTACACACGGCTGTAGTAATGACAGCAATAAAGTCCCTGTGGTTTGTTTCTATCTCTACCGTCCACAGACGTGAAGGGAGCGAGACGGAGGATACGTCAGCAGCACAGGAGAGGTGTGGATAGTTAGGAGAGACAGGTGAAACTTTCTGACAGCTCCTCACAGCAAAGTTTGTTCACCTCGTTTTTTCTTTTGTTTATTATTACAGGCATTAACGGCAGCATACAAACAACTGTGGGGTTTTTATTGCTGTCATTACCATCGCTATTTTGTAATGGAACAGAAATGACAATAAGGCTATTACTAGTTGTCAGCTGCAGCGCTGTGTGCGCGCAGGACGGTATGTCAACAATATGGTGGCGTCAGGGTTAGCGAATAAGGTCTATTATCAGAATCTAAGTTATCCTTTGGCACAAACGCTTTAGCTTTGCCATAAAATGTCTGATTGAAAAAGTAATTGATTATCACAAATTGTATTCAGTGTCCCACACTCAGATGTATGTGCTCCTAAGACTTTCTATGAATAGAAAGTAGAAAATAATTAAACGCCACAATAAGGGATTGTGTTGTGTTGGGCACGTGTAGTTTGGTAAGAAGAAATTATATATTTAATGAAATTTAGACCCAGTAGCAGCCTGTCGTTCTGTGTTGGTTTAATTGTGCTGTAGAGCAAGTTTGACATGTTTCACACTGGTGTAAAGCAGTCACCAGTTAAGAGGTTATTCATGTCATTGAAGCACTTTAACTGCTCAAAATTGATTCGACTGAGGACAGCTCCACTCGCGGTAATGTAGCATTGATTGCATTCAGGCGTAGCAAACTACTGGCCAGGAAGTTATAGCCAATTATATTACATAAGGCTGCACTGAGCAATAGACTACATGCACAACTTCTTTACTTCCTGAAATTAGTACAGCTTCTTTATTTCCTGTCCTACACTATTGGATGAACTGATGAATCAGGTGTGCCTGATGACTGTTGTGACTGCAGCACACCTGACATTAATCACTTCATCCAATAGTGATGACAGGAAATAAAGAAGCTGTACTCATTTCAGGAAGTAGTGGACTTGTGCATGTAGCCCATTGTCTCTTTACACTATGAAGGGGGAACTTAGTCAGATAAAATGATCAGAAGGTAAGAAAGCCATGGATGGATACTGCAAGGGGATTTTGGAGTTTGACTTCAGAGGTATGAGAATAAGATGAAGCAAAACGTAGGAAAGCATAATGGTAACATTGGTACAGTATATATTGTAATTCCACAATATATCCCCAGAAGAGATGGGTATACTCATGGTGCACCGTTGGGAACATCACAAAATGATTTTCAACAACACAAAAGTTTCTAATTCAGTAAACACTTCTAATCTTAATGAAATAACGTGAAGAAGGAAAATAAAGACCACGTGTTGGTGTCACAGTTTTGGACTCAAGTAGAGGTTGTGAGTGAAAGAAGCTGAGAGCAGCTGATGTATACGGCTGTTCATTGACACTTCACTGTATTACTGCTACACTACGCACCATCAGCCATCTTCTGAAGGTCCTTGAAGATGCGAAGGTGGTGAGCCAGGTCTGTGGCCAGAATGATGTCCCTCATCAAATCCAACATGCGCTGGTAGTCCTGAAAAATAACGAAAATAATATGAATATCCACATAAAGTGATATTATTTATAGTGAATTAAATCTATCTGTGAGAGAGAGAGAGAGAGAGAGAGAGAGAGAGTGAGAGAGAGAGATGTTTGGGTAATGTGTGGAGGGCAGACCTCTCACCTTCATGGGTGTTCAGAATGGCGATGGCCTGGGCAAAGTGCTGTCTGTCTCTATCATAAATAGAACATGAGAGGAAAATGTATGAATACATTTGAAGTGGGTGTTTTTCAAGGAATACTGATGCAACACAATGTAAGACACATGGGCCATTCAAAAGACTGCCAGAGCCTGAACTCAAAAGTACTGTATAGACCAAATCACCTGGATGTTTACATTTACTTCCGGGTACCCCTGGGTCCACACATTATAATGGCGGTGGACGGCACAAACTGACGTGTTGAAGACAAAAACAGACAAAGAAGACAAAAATGGTTCGTCCGTGTTGTGTTGTTGTTTAATATCATTCATAACAACACTTTCACTAACGACCAGACTAGCTAATTTACCTGTTGGACCAGACCAGAGTAGACTTGACGCTAAATTAAATTAACGTGGCGTCAGTAGCTCTGTTTGTAACGTTAACGTAACCTCGCGTCACCAGGCTCTTCTACGTTAATGAGTCTGCAAAACAGCGAGTTTGACAGACAAACAAACATTATTAGCTAGCTAACACTACATAAAACAAACACAGAAGAAAGGCTAGATACGTCGGACAAGCATGTTTACCAACCGTTTAACCATTTAAATTGAAAGTAGTCGGCCGAAAACAACGAGAGGGTTTGACAGCATTTATTTGACAACACGCACATTTAAACCTGCCGCCTTCCCCAAGTGGTACCCGGAAGTAAATTTGTTTACATGGTGACGTCACGGTGATTTGGTCTATTACAGGGACGCCGAGTTTGATGTTTGGCCACTAGGTGTCGCACTAACAACAAGACTGGCTCTCAGCCTGTGAAGTGGGTTAACTATGAACCTATCAACTCCTGTCAAAGATCATCATATATGTTTATATTATATATGTATGCATGTATGTATGTGTGTGTGTGTGTGTGTGTGTGTGTGTGTGTATATATATCATATATATATATATATATATATATATATATATATATATATATATATATATATATATATATATATATATATATATATTAACATTTATTTATTATGTCAGCTTAGAAACATGAGAAAACTGGGTAGAAACGACAAAAACAAATAAACAGACATAAGGGTTAAAAACATACATACGATTAGAGCTAAAAGTAAGTAAAAGTGCATGTGGCAACGTGCAAATATGACAGTGTGTGAAAGTCTTTCATTGTTTGTTTGGAATACGGACGGCTGTTGGGATGAAGGAGCTCCAATAAGTGAAACGCTAAGTTGTGACTTTACCTCCATCACAGAGCAGCCAGGACAGATTGCTGAAAACACAAATAGACACAAATGACACAATCCTTAATGTACTATTTCAAATGAAACCCTGTCCTGAATAGCCCTGTATTGTGTTAGGCTACTAGTCTAGAACCTGTCACCTCTGTTACAAACCTTTAAGAAATCGAGAAAACAGGTTGTTAAAATGATGATTGGCCGTTGTAGTTAAATGATATGTGAATGATATGTAAATGATGTGTGCGCTGGAGCTTATGCATTAGCAGCCATTTACACCTGGCGTTAACATGTGTTTTCTGTGATCAGATTGCAATCACATTGTGTTTTATCACTTGAAATGCCAGGTGTAAACACCCCCAAAACGCATTGAAGGATTGCAATCTGATCGGCCAAACCACCTCCGGAGGTGGTCAGGGATGCATTGTGTACACATTGAACACAAGTGTAAATGCAATGTGTCCTCTCAATCTGGATACAGCAACTTTATGCGGATTGAGAGGACAACAATTTCTGCAGTCAGATTGCAATCAGATTGCAGAAAACACATGTTAGCGCCAGGTGTAAATGGAATCAGGTTGAAGTGATCAAATACAATCTGATCACAGAAAACGCATGTTAGCGCCAGGTGTAAATGGCCTCTAAATGGCCTCATAGAGCACAGAGGAACACTTAATATATTACACATATAGGTCTGGGTATTGGCAAGGACCTCACGATACGATACGTATCACGATACATGGGTCGCGATACGATTGTATCACGATACATTGCGATACAATACATATTGCGATATATTGCAATACTCTACATAATTTACTGAAAATTTAAATATAGAGCTAAAAATACAACACGCTGTACACCACCCAGGTAGTGTAATAATATGTACATCACTTTATATTGATAACTGATAAGTGGACAAATTGAGTCAAAACTACCGAGTGTTGAGTGTCTTACTGAAGGCACTGAAATAAAAAGTATTCTTATTATATTACTGAACACACGGCCGTGCAAAAAAATAGATATGGTATATTTTTCTGAAATATCGATACAGTATTGCGGCAAAATGTATCGTGTCCGGAAGTTGCATTATTTTGGATTAAAATTGAAGAATGGATTTCTGTTTACAGCACACATTTTTATAGCTGTCCTCTAACCAATGCTCAACAGGTTATGAACTCAATAGATGGGTTTCTGTGCAACGTCATCACACACCCTTTCATCCATGCTGCAACCAGCCTCAGCCTCCAACCTGGGACCTCAAGTCCTCCTCTGCCCAGAGCAGCTCCACCCTTTCATCCATGCTGCAACCAGCCTCAGCCTCCAACCTGGGACCTCAAGTCCTCCTCTGCCCAGAGCGGCTCCACCCTTTCATCCATGCTGCAACCAGCCTCAGCCTCCACAAGCCAAGCTCACTCTTCTCTGCACATTCTGGCCAGAGAGCCCATTGTAAATACTTGGACTCTCAGTAAAATACCTTGTCTGCTATTTTGTTTGTTTTTGCCCGGTCTGCCTAGTCACGACAAGATGATGGTCTTAGTAGCTCATTTCACTTCTTCTAAGATGTGTCTAAATAATTGCATCATTAATGGGATACAATGGTTATAAAACTCTGGCAAACCCTCAGCTTCGCTCATGGCTGCTCCAGCTCCAAAACATGTCAACATGGCAGTGCTTGTAGACACCAACGTTTGGCTTCAAAACGGCCCTTCAGAAACCTACATGTATGGGTGATGTCACACTCACTACGTCCACTTTTCTTTACAATCGATGCTTTAACCAAAAGGCTTGCCATCCTGTTCACTCTTTCCCTATGAAAAATGCTGCTAAACTGCTGTAATTCTCCCCTCAGTGTCAAGCCTTCATAGCCCTGTCACCAGCCTGCAGTGCGCATGTGTGGGTCTCATACCTCGTGACAGTCCTGCTGAAACCTCTGGAGCTCCCACATGTCGTTGAGTTTCTCCAGCCATTGCTGGGCCAGTTCTGGTTCCCCCTGAGAGAGGGACAGACAGACAGACAGACAGACAGGCAGACAGACAGACAGACAGACAGACAGACAGACAGGCAGACAGGCAGACAGACAGGCAGACAGACAGACAGGCAGACAGACAGACAGACAGACAGACAGGGGACTTAGTTCAAAGGTAAAATAACTAAGATCTATACTGTCCCATAGCACTAAATTGTACCTGTACTGTATAAGATGGGGTTGTTGATCAGCTGCTCTGACAGCTCTCTGGCTTTCAAAACTCACTTTCCAGCATGTTCTCTGTTTTTGGAATAAAAAGTCAGCATCCATTTTACTTACAACCTAATGATATTTTGAAATTGTTCTAATGAGCATCCTCATCTCTATTGTGACAATGTGATTTTATCATTTATCCAACAGAAAAGGTGGGAAATCATATAATGCATGAAATAAGATATTTATTTGCTATAAATCATGTCACTATTTACTATTTATAGCAAATAACTACTTGTTTGTGCATTAGGCTACCGTACATGGTTTACCATCTTCTTTAGAGACCCCATTGGTAACTGATTTGCACTGCCTTTTTTTATATGGGTCACTTGGCACATGTAGTGAATTAAAGTGAAAAATGTGAATTTATATTTCTGAAAATTAGCTACTTTACAAAACTAATCCAAGTTGTTAAAACTTTGTGTCACATGGTGTCAGAAGCTCACATGAATTGAAAAATGTAACTGAAAAACCTCAAATCCACAAAATCACTATGTAAAAAAGGCTGTAGTCTGGCGCTGTGCTGCAATTATGGTCTCAGATGGAATTGGTTGACGTTTGTCAAAAATGATCAGTACCTGCACATACCCACAGACAACATACTGTAGGTCAGTGGTCTTCAACAGGGAGTTCCGCCAATTTTTGTCAAAGTAGTTTGTGAAAAAAAACAATATTAAAAAAATAAAATAATACTGAGCAGCCTAATATTGAGTAAACTCAGCATTAATAGGCAATAATAAGCTACTTTTGACAAAAATGATCTATAAAGCAAATCTGATTAATCTACAGTATGTTCGAAACGGATTGTTTACTCCTTGCTTTTTTAATGTAATCTATTAATAAAAAGAAGTGTCAAACCCTGATATCCTCATGTGCGCTGGATTATAAATGTTATTATAAAACGGCTCTCTCAAATCAAGCAATCTGATTGGTTCACAGCCATTGTATAATTCCAGTAACCGAGTTCAATAACCCATGGCCATGGGTTATTGGTTGCCATGGCAACTCTCTTACTAAGAGAGTAATAATAAGGCTTACCTCAAATGACAACGTAGAAAAAAAAATGGCGGAGACAGCTGTCAGATCCTTGTGAATCGATCTTCGCTTATAACTTTACTAATACTTCGCAGAAAATGATGTTTTGTACAAGAATAGATGCGGGCTAATGTCTTCTTTGCAAAAGAAAGGCTGTTAACCCCGCATTTAACCCCGTAACGTTAGTTGGTGTCGGCTTTGCAGAAAGCATTCAGCTTCTCAGCAAGCGCTGAGAATGCAACGCTGCGCTGGAGCTGCCTGTCGGGGATTCCAGAAAGCTCTCAGCTACTCAGCAAGCGCCAGGATTGGCCAATGTCAACTTCAGTCTCCAGAACGATCCAATCAAATCACCCGCATGTTCTTGCGGTCCCGCCTTACAGTAGTGTTTCAACTGACTCTATCAGAATGACATGCCAGTCGGAGTCGGACTTATAGTATTATTATTATTATTATATTATCATACTTGGAAACCGTTTTATAAAAGCAATATAGCACTCGAGCTGCGTGTGTTGTGGAATATATCCCCCTGATCAGCTGTTATCCCACGAGGCCGCAGGCCGAGTGGGATATATTCTTCACAACACACTGGCTCTCATGCTATATTGCTTAATTATAGGCCACACCTAAAATGTAACAATTTTATTTCAAATCGTAGGGGGTCCCTCAGTTTCGCTGTCAACCAAGGGGTACTTGGGCTGAAAAAGGTTGAAGACCCCTACTGTTTATCAAAGCACCTCACATAATATATTGTGTTGTTAATTGAATTCAAAAACCATATGGCTTTCCATATTGCTATTGCAAACGCACACCAAAGCCTACCCTACCCCCCATATACCTACATAAACACCCCAACCCCCACTGCAGCACACACACACACGCACGCACCCACGCACGCACGCACCCCCACACCCCCACACACACACACACACACACGCACACACACACACACGCACCCACACACACACACACACACACGCACACACACGCACACACACGCACCCACACACGCACACACACGCACCCACACACACACACACACACACACACGCACACACAAAGCGGTCAAAGCGGAGACCTCAACCCTTGAATGAAGTCTGCACTGCCCATAACAATAAATAAAATAGTTTTTATTTTATTTTGCTGGATATTGAAATATTCCCTTACTGATAAAGGCCTGACCAATTTGGATGCAACATTTTGAAGCTTTGTCATACTATTCAACTTTTCAATACTTTTTGATAAATCAAAGATTTTGCGGTGCAAAGCCTCATGTTTTGCTCCAACTTGCTCACTATCCAACTTAATGATGATGACACATCCTCCTTTCCATGTGTTTTCTGCATGCAGGCCAGTCGTACCTGTTGGCGAGCGTGTCGACGCGCTCCCTGATGCGTTGGGAGTAGATGTTGCTCTGGCTGATCAGGCTCTCCCCGGCCTCCATCACAGCCTTGATGCGGTGCAGGTTGAGCTCCATGGTGGTGGTGAAGTCCTTGTGTTTCTTCATGGTGGCTTCCACTGTGGTGGGCAGCTCCACGTGGGCCAGGGCCGATTCCTGGAGGAGCAAGGTCAGGGAAAACATACAGTTAAGGTATGGAGATCATTCCCTGCCTACTAGTCTCACTTGCCAGACTATCTCCACACTTCATTTGGTGCTGTACCAGTGCAGGAGAGAGTCTGGCTGAACTCACTCTCATTCTGGTAGAGCGGGAAAAGAAAATGCTCTGTTATCTTTAGAACAGCCACTGAAAGTACCAAGCAGGCCTGCTTTATTGGACATCCAAATCTTCGTCAAGACTTTGTCATTTTCTGTGTAGGTTGCTAGCTTGCTAGCTAGCATTGTTGTTGTTGTTTCACAGCAGCAGAGGCATTTGAGAGCGGACAGGCAGGGAATGGAAAGGGATTTCCCTTCGCTCCGACTGAAATGGTCAGAGCCAATGGCAGAGCTTATACCTGCAGCTTGCTTCTCAGCATTGATTCAGACTATCTGCCTACCAACACGAGGGTCTCAGGTTCGAGCCCGTGTTACCTCCGGCTTGGTCGGGCGTCCATACAGGCACTGAAATAAGGACATAGATATGTACTGATCCTTGTACTGTAAGTTTGGGGAATGTTTTGGCATCAAAATACTCAAAGTGGAATATATAGCGTAAAGAATTGATGCAAAATATCGGTTTTCAGTCGGTTGAAGAGATCATACACATAAACTCTCTCTCACAAAACACACTGCCAAGAGTTTAATTAGCTATAACTACTTGTCCAGAAGATTTTAAACACGATTTCAGACGGAAGCCCGTCTTTATTGTCACACGAACACTACAACACACTCATGCTGACGGTGGCCGGTAAAATTTGTCCTCTGCATTTGACCCATCCTGGCTTGTCCTTTCCTCCGAGGGGCAGGCCAGGAGCAGTGGTCGCTTTTTCTTTCCAGCGCCCGGGGACCAACTTCGGATGTTGTCGTCACTGGTCGGATGACGATCTTCTGCATGTTTTTAGTGGGGGGTTATGTACGGAGGAACCCCCTGGGGGGTACGGCGAGAACATGCAAACTCCACACAGAAAGGCCCTTTCGACGAGATGTCCACCTGGGCAGTAGGCACTGAAGATATGGGGGGGGTCACAACTCCAGCATCCACAGCGTCCCAGGCGAGAATTTAACTCAGGACCTTCTAGCTGTGAGGCGACAGCGCTACCGACTGCGCCACCGTACTCCCGGTAAGACTGATTGCCATGGTGATAACGCTGGTTCTGCATTTGGCCTTCCAGGCTAATGTGAAGAGCTGGGTCCCTGGTAGAGATTGGTTAGCAAACCTAAAGAGACACATGCCCTGGCAGGCAAGCACGAGACACACACACACAGACACACAGACACACACACACACACACACACACACACACACACACACACACACACACACACACACACACACACACACACACACGAGGAGGAGTCTGGACAGCAATACCTTGTAATATTTCAGAAAGCAAACTGCTCTGTGTGTGATACTGAGTCTGGAAACAATGCAGACTGCCAGATCTGTGATTCTGTATCTTCTCCCCCCCCCCCTCCCCCCCCCGATTTTTTATTCCATTTTTATCCTCCATTAGTGCTAATTTAATTTATTTATCCTGGTTGCTACTCCACCCTCTGCTGATCTGGGGAAAGCCAAAACTGGCTCCATGCTTCCTCCGAGACATGGGCAGTTAGCCAGCCGCTTCTTTTCACCTGACAGAGGAAGCTTCACCGGTAGGACATAGCACGTGGGAGGGTCACGCTATTCCAACCAGTTCCCCTCCCTCTGAACCGGCGCCTTTAAGACCAGAGCAGGAACCACATTAGCAACCAGGATGTTGCATGTTTTGGTGAAGGGGGTTCCGATATGAAGGAAACCCCCGGGAGGCACGGGGAGAACATGCAAACTCCACACAGAAAGGCCCTTTTGACGACCCCACCCGGGCGGTGGGCACTCGAGGACATGCGGACGGGCACGCATTCCTTCAGCGTTCACAACGTCCCAGGTGGGAATCGAACCCAGGACCTTCGAGCTGTGAGGCGACAGCGCTTACCACTGCGATTCTGTATCTTCTGATCTTGGTTTGTATGTCGTAAACAGACACAGACTCATCTATAGGTCTGGAAAATGTGTTGAAGTCATATTATATTGTGATATTAACTTCCCAAAGACTGCTACGGATTATAGGCATTTTGTATTCTATGTCATAATACACACAATGGGGAGGAGAAGAACAGAGTGAGAAGTGTCTGGCAAACAAACTTCCCTAAATTATTTACTTATTTCCCAGCAAAATAAATAATATGAGATCGGTCATCAGGAGGAGGTTAAAAAACAGATGTTCCCACATTGTGCTAAAACTACACTGGAATTATAATGAAAATCAGAAACTGCAATAATCTGTCAAATAAATACAGTAATTGCAATATGATGTTTTATTGTATAACTGCATTGTATTCATATCACTCCATTTTTTCCAAAAATGCTTCACAACTAAGATAAAATTAGGGATGTTCGATATTGGCTTTTTTACCGATATCCGATATCCGATAATGTCCAACTCTTAATTTCCGATACCGATATCAACCGATACCGATATAAGCGGGCTTTTTTTCCACCAAAATTTCACGTAACAAGTTACATAATGTAGCTTAATGTAGCTGAAGAGTTTAATATATAATATGCATGTTGTGTTAAAGTTGTAAGTGTTAGAGAAGCGAGCTTGTGACCAGAAGGTCGTCGGTTCAATCCCCGGGACCGGCAGGATAAATCTGGGTGGGGAAAGTGAAAAGGCAGCGCTTGCCCCTCCCTCATTACCACCACTGAGGTGCCCTTGAGCAAGGCCCTTAACCCCAACCGCTCCAGTGGAGCTGCTCAGTGGCCAGCAGATCAGACTGTGGTTGTACTGGTCAGCTTCCAGGTATGAATGTGTGTGTGAATGTGAACAGGGCGCTCCTGAAAAAGAGAGCATTGCTCACAGTGAGACTCCCCCTGTATTAAAAAAAAAAAAAAAAAAATCGGCATGAAAACCGATACCGATATTTTCCGATATCGATTTTTTTTATGCTAATATCGGCCGATAATATCGGTAGGCCGATAATATCGGACATCCCTAGATAAAATCTTGTAAATTATGGGTTGCAAACTTTTTGTATCTGTTTTTTGATCTATTCCTATTTGTAATTGAAAAATAATGGACATATCTAGCCAATCAGACGTATAATTGACTCGATACAGTATTCTGTTAGATCTGGAATATCCTGTGAATAAAGTTGACAAATAATTTTAGCTACACACACACACACACGCACGCGGGCACGCACACGCACACGCACACGCACACACACACACACACACACACACACACACTTCTCAGCAGTGGCAGGTGGCCAGGGTACACATTATCGTGAAGCTACAGCGTAGATCTAGTTACTAGAAGATGCTGCATGTCCGGCCCTGCTCTAATATCACATAATGCACGGATACTGTTACAAAAAGAGACACGCACACATACACACACACACACACACACACACACACACACACACACACACACACACACACACACTTCTCAGCAGTGGCAGGTGGCCAGGGTACACATTATCGTGAAGCTACAGCGTAGATCTAGAGTTACTAGAAGATGCTGCATGTCCGGCCCTGCTCTAATATCACATAATGCACGGATACTGTTACAAAAAGAGACACGCACACACACACATACACACACACAGATGGATGTTCCAGTCAGATGCTGCACAGTGATGTTCTAGCTCTCTCTCTCCCCCCTTTCTCTCCCTGTCTCTCTGAGGACAGAGTGTGGCAGAACTGAGCCAGCCACACCCAGGCCATCCAGGCAAGCAGTCAACACAGTGTATCTCTATGAAGCTCTGCTGCAGTCAGACAGCCAATTCATACACAAAGAGCACACAGCTGAACAGGGACAGTTGGGAAACGTAACCATTATAAAATGATTATGGGAGCGTGTGGACAGAGCCAGTAAAACCTCCCACCTCTATGACCTCCAGTAAAACAGCATCACTCACATTGTTGTTGCCTTATTTCCACTTTACCCAAAGCTTTTTTGGACTTTGATGCTGTATTATTATTGGCTTAGTAACGTGGCATCAGTAAACACACACAGCATGCTCATGTTTAGCTTTTAGTACTACTTTTTAGCTCTCTCCTTTTCCATGATTGGAAGTTGGAAACCCTCATTAGTGTTTTGCTTGCACCTGTGTTTATCCTGCCTTTTCCACACAAAATGGCCCCCGTGAAAAGGGCCTAATACATCACTATCACCAAATAGCATCCCCACATGACATCATAATGGTCCAGGAAGTTCTGCAAATGAACAAGGAGCTCTGGGTCCAGACGACATGGAGGGAAGTTAAACATTGTTCATTTGCATATACAGTACTACTGATTTTGTCATGATACATACATATACAGTATTACTGATTGTTCATTTGCATATACAGTACTACTGATTTTGTCATGATACAAAGCTGGTTGAATATGGGCAAAGTGGCCCTTTAACACGTGTCTGGAGGCACTTCCTTTATGGCCCCCTGCTGTCCGTTTGTTTGCATGTTCTCCCCGTGCTCCCTGGGATTCCTCCATATATAACTCCCAACTAAAAACATGCAGAAGATCATCATCTGACCAGCGGTGGAAGTTGGTCTTCTCACTGCAGCTGCCCAGCGCTCCTGGCCTGACCATGGAGGAGGACGAGCCAGGATGGGTCAAACGCAGAGGACACATTTCACAAGCATGTGTGTGTGTGTACTGGCCACCGTGCATGTGTGCATGCCACGGTGTTTGTGACAAATAAAGACGGGGTTTGTCCGTCCGGTTGAATCTTAATCTTGTATGGCTCACCTGGTTGTTGAGGAAGGACTCGGCCTGTTTGACATCCCACAGGAACAGGTGGAAGATGTGAGCCTGGACCAGCACCTCCCTCCTGCTCTCCCACATCTCCAGCAGCTTGTTCCAGCCGACGTGGAGCTTCTGGAGCCACTGCTGCAGGGCAGCGTGCAGCAGAGGAGCCTCCTCGGACTCCAACAGCTCGTTCACCACCTGCAGACACTGGTAGTCCTCCTCATACCTGCCGGACACAGGACCACTTGCCTTTACACCTGGCCCTAACACATTTCTCTCATCCAGATTGTGTCTAGTTACGGTTTAGCCTGGTTGCAGGACTTTTACTCATGGGATTAAAATACATGTCCGGGTCCACAGAGACATTAGATTGTGTTTTCTCTTTGTATGTCCTTTAGAAAGATAGCAATGGTTTTAGGTAGACCGGCATAGAGGCAATAGCTAATGGGAATATGTCATTACTATTACTGAGGAAACTAAGTGACATCTTGTCCCATTTGTGTCATGATGCATGATGTTAATGCATGAACTAAAGGGGGCTATGGATCCATCTGTCAGATTGTTCAGTCAAACAGTAATGTTGACTTTGTGCCACTAGGGGGCGGCATTGACAATGAATGGGACTGACCCAAGGGTGGAACTACATCACTGGTGGGGGATAACATGTTTACTATAAATGTTGTATGTTTTGATACATTACTCATTTCAATACCTCTAGTCTAGTCTAGTTTGATGTTACTTTCAGCTGCCTGACACCTTGATGCTTTGTGTGCACTTCCTTGTTTCAATTGTCAACACAATATGCTGTGTTTTGTAATGTAGTTTTCTTGAAGTCACCACAGCCGTGGCTCCGCCCCTCAGCAGCTCACCGTCCGATCTCCTCTTTGAGGGCGGCGTGTTTGTTGATGAGTCTCTCCGCCTCCTCCAGAGCAGCTGGTCCGAGGCTCCGCCTCCTCCAGAGCAGCTGGTCCGAGGCTGCAGCCGTCTGAGTCTGGACCAGCCAGGTCAGGAACGAGTCCAGGTCCTGACGGGATAGAGGGAGGGAGAAGAGTCATTCACATTCTACTATTGTGCTTTCTGAAAGCAAGGCACAATCTATAAACTCCTATTTTTCGATCTGCCAAACATTTTGGGCATTCTGGGTGCTATTCGCGATTAAGTGCCATTTTCTCCACCATTGACTTGAATGGGGTTTAGAAAAATCTGGCAAAATCTTGAATTTAATTAGCTGTAGCTTAGAAACAATACCACCTAGAGCAGTGGTTCTCAACTGGTCTAGCCTCATGACCCACATTTTTCCTTAGTCATTAAGTCGCGACCCATTAATTTGCTTAGGCCAATATGCTTTTTAAAGACCCACACTGGGTGGCCTGCGGTCCGACGCTTTGCCCAGAGCCGAACGCTTTAAAGACCCAGAGTGGGCGGCCAGTGTGAGGTCAGTACCTGGAGCTGAGGTGGTCCTGACAGCCTCTGAGCTCTGTAGAAGACGGATGACCTCCATCCAGGAGCTGCTGGACTATCTGGTTGACATCTAGGATCCTTCCCATCAAGCTGTTCATCTCCTGGTCCAGGCTCTCGAACCTACAGGGAAGGGCATTTTGGAATATAATGGGACAGTCATAGTATCCACTCTTGGATACAAAAGTCAGTTTGTAACACACTAACCTGTGTGTCACCACCTCCACGTCCTCCAGCCTCTCGGGGATCTCCATCTTGTCCAGCCACTGCTCCTCCTCGTCGATCCACAGCTCACAGGCGTTGACCTCACTGAACATGCTGTAGACGGCCAGAGTGTCGTGGAGCCAATGCTGCTGGAGCACCGCCACCTCAGCCACCTCTGCATACAGCTGCTCCGTCTCGCCCATACGTACCTGCACCTCCTGCACAGAGAAGAGGAGAGGAGGGGAGAGAGAGGGGAGGAGGAGAGAGGGGAGGAGAGGAGAGGAGAGGAGAGGAGAGGAGAGGAGAGGAGGAGAGGGGAGGGGAGGGGAGGAGAGAAGAGAGGGGAGTAGAGAAGAGAGAGCGTTCACACTACCAACAATATCAGCACCAAATATTCAGAGAAAAAATGGACCATGATGACTTTAGCGACGTGCTTTTACTTGACTTGCTCTCTAAAGTAAATAACAACATAGTCAATGGATTTGGGTTGATGGATTGCTGCAAAAGAGAGGAAATGGCAGAGAACATGTTTGATGGTGCTTTCATGAGATGATTGTGCTTATGAGAGCAGAGCTAATGGTGCTAATGGCCACCAAGTTTTTAGCAGTAGGTGACTCTGCACACCAAATCTATTGTAGCCTACTGTGGATCAAAGAGTCAAGTCCCCTGGAGCCCATGTTGAGAGCATGGGGTTGAAAGAAACACCTGTAACTTCACCGTGGCTAAATGGCTTTCAACAGGCTACTGGAGACACATGTGGTTAAACCCTGCTCATATTGAAAACATAGGATAATACCGCATTTTGCAGTCAGGGTGGCCAAGAGATTATGCTATTTTCTTAGCATCATGCAAGCAAAAGCTAACTAGCAAACTAGCTTCCAGGTCAGTAAACAGCCTTAGCGCTAATCCCAAAAGGTGATGGTCTTTTTCAAAAAGCGTCTTTATAGTAAACATTCTAGTTGTGAATGGGCCTTTAATCTAAAAATGCTGAGCAGCATCTTAACTAAACACAAACAGCAAACCGCCACACCAAAGCTCTTCTCGCTCAGGAGCTGCTTCCCTGGCTTCATGGTGTTCTGGGCGGGGCAGGATGGTGGCGGAGATGTAAGCATTAGTTCAAGTTGTTTTACACTGCATGCAGGGAATTCCAGTCCACATATTAAAATTTCATAATATAATTTTCTTAACACATTCACTGCCAGACGTTTTTTTTTTACTGTAGGTAGGTTCTGCCAGAGGGTTTTTTTGAGGATTCTGGCTCATCTTTCAAGACCCGAGGATTCTTTTCTGCTAAGATTTTGTGAACACACAATATCTCAAAAGAACTAATAGAATGTGTGCTTTCTCTGTCTAAAAGAGTTAGTTTGTAGAGTTAGTAGTTATGTAAGCATTAGCAGTTGAATACAGCATGGTTTCAGCGTCAGAAAAATTATTCAGAGATAAACGGCTTTTTGTGAAATTCGATAGAACAGTCACTTTAACCATTCATTTTTGGCATCAGTAAGACGTCAGACATCTAAACAATAGTTTTGAACAGTAATTTCCTCCATAACAGCAGGAAACCCCCCTCTGCTTCCAACTCCTCCCTCCGTGGGCGTTCTTCTTGGCTGCAGCGGCCGTGTCACAAGCTTGTCACCAGTCTCACTGCTTTGCTGCTGCTGCTGCCTGTCTGCGCGGCCGCTGTTTGAGGAAGTCTGGATGGACTCGCTCGCTTCTTGGAGTTTTGGTTGAGAGCTTTGATGAAGCTTTTGCGATTCTGGTCATATTTATGCTGCGTGTTTCAAAGTGTGTTCCACCCATAATCTATTATGCAAATTTGCAATCCCGCATCGCCAGCAATCAGCGCGAAAACGAAAGCGTTTTCGCCAAACCATTTTCATGAGAATGGCTTCGTCACACTGCTTTTTGCTTGCCTTCCTCTAGTCAGGAAAGCACTGTCGCCACTTAGTGGGTCGGTGGAATGGGTTGTACACGTTGTACACGTCCAATACTTATATAAGAGATGTAAAAGGGTTAGATGCACATCCCACCGTCAAAAAAACAAAATCGAAAAAAAAATTTGACGTAAAAACACGTCATTGGCAGTGAACGGTTGGATTTTGTTTGACGTAAAAACACGTCATTGGCAGTGAACGTGTTAAGCAAAATCCTGTTGCTGACGATAGCCAAGATGATCGAGTTAATTTGTGCTGCTCTAATACATTGAAATAAATATGAAAGTTAGTCTTAATAACTAGCGGCATCCCTACTTAGTGAAAAATGCAGCAGTCTGGAGGATACGGCACACAAATTCAGCCATATTTAATTTGCAGGTTAGTTTTCCACTGATGTGTATTGTCAGTGACAGGCCCATCCAGACAATTTAATATGGAGGGCTTAGGGCCCAAACACTGACAGGGCACTGGAACCAGTAACTGTGAAATCTCTTCTCAGGTCCCTGCTGGAAGACATCACCAGTCCTCTGCTCACTCGGGACGCCACGAGAGGAGCCGCTCCCGATCACCTCACAGGAACAACAGGGAGAACCACTCCTCAAACAGACCCGACAGGAAGGTCCAGCAACGAGCTCCCCACCAACTGCGCCTGACTGTGGCTGACAGAGGATGACGAGAAACACATCAAGCTGAGCGCCCATTGGTTCAACACAGGTGCATCACAAACCCACAGTGAAGTGTAGAAACTTAAATTTTATATCTATTCCAAGCTGTCACTCTATATTTTACATAAATACCACCTGTAATGCCTACATTAACAATAAAATAAGTAATCTGAAGGGCTGGGTCATTTGAGCAGTGAGTGTGGGTGGCGCTAATGCATGTTTTAATCTGTTTAGAAACCGCTGTTGGACTGTGTTTAATTACCGTAAATTCCGGACTATAAGGCGCACCGGTGTATAAGCCGCACCTTCAAAGTTGACTATTTTTTTCTTATATAAGCCGCACCGGACTATAAGCCACGGGTGTTTTAATGTTTTTTTTTTTTTTTTTTTATTGTGTTTTAATGTTTAATTACCATATGTATGCTCCCATTTATTAACATTTCAACAAAACAACATAACACAACACCACCTGTGTTGTTATTTACAGTGCACACAGTGTCATACAGTGTCATACAGTGTCATACAGTGTGGTGAAAAGAGGGCAAGAGAGGAAATTAAAACAGAAGTGGATTTATAGTTAGAAAGAGTGCTAAAAAAGAGCTTTTTTTTTTTTTTTTGAAAAAATCCATAGATAAGCCGCACCGTTATATAAGCCGCAGGGGCCAAAAAAGCCCAAAAAACGGGAAAAAAGGTGCGGCTTATAGTCCGGAATTTACGGTAGCTTATGGCTCATTTCCACCACATTTTACTGCCCTGCACAGCTCGTCACCAGTCGGCTCTACTCGTTTCGGCCCGATGGATGTTCTGCTTCGACCGCCGTTCATCTGCCCCCGCCCACAGCTGGTCGTCATAGCGACCGCATATCTGTCCTCCGCCTAATAGCCGAAGTAGGCTATAACATAACGTTACAATTAAATCCATCCACAGAACTTTTAAACTGTTTATGAAATACTGGTGCCTCTAAATGACCTACAGTGTACATGGGCAAATGTGACAATCGGCCAGGAGAATGGATATCACTTTGTAGTTAGTCAAACTCACAGGCATGCGCTGCGCGCGGACGGGAGAGGCGCAACAGAGTGAAGCCTGTACCCCGGCGGCTTCTGACCAGGCAAGACCGCGGCTTCACCAAAGACCCGCTGCGGCCTAGCGGAGCGCTGCACTCAACTAGCTTCCTGAGCAGCTGACTTTTTTCAGACAATTGAAATCACCGCCGCGATTTTATTTCACCAGAGGCGAAGGCAGCAAAACAAAAGACTGATGGAAATATACATAACAGAAGAGAAGGTAAGCCCACTAAACTGGTATGCAGCATTGCATTGACACGATTCTGCCTGACCAATCAGTCGTCAACAATGTTTTCACGTCACCGTATGGTACCGGGTTCACAGAATAGAACCCAGACGAGGCAGGTACGACAAGTAGCACGACTCGAGGCCAATACAACCCGGGCTGGGACAGTTTTTACCGGTGGAATGAGACCATTTATCAAGTCGAGCGGAGCGGGACCGCGCTACTACCTGCAGTGGAAATGGGCCATAAGTAACTTTAGTGTCACTGTAGAAGTAGAATGAAAATAGTTCTCCAGAGACAAATATCTCTGAACCCAATACAACTATCTGATATTACACTAATCATGAGAGTGATAATTGTTCAAATGATTATCATTGTAATAATAATGTGCAATATTTGTATTGTGGAATAAACTATATTTGTCAGACAGTGTAGTTCAAACCCCATAGTAGGCTGTGCACAGGAATAAGATCTAAATATCTGAGTGCTGATAGCATTGATATAGCATTGCTTTGGCTCACACCATTTTGCTTCCACAATTGAAATAAACCTATTGCAGCCCCACGGCGAGCTGTGAAGTGAAAGCAAAGCATTGGATTAAGATAGGAATAATTTCATTCCAAAACAAGATATGAAGGGGGGGGGGGGGGGGTGTAATGTAAAAAATGTGGCGTGTAATCAAATTTACAGTAATAGTTATTTTGAGCTAATTTTTTGTTGTTGTCGTAAACCCAAAAAATAAACGAGTCATGTTTTGGGCTCAAACGCTTCCTATAGACATTGCTGTCGACTTTGAACTGACAGCGATCTTGCGCGTTGTCTTCCAACCCTTGGTCTGGTCTGACAGGTCACATGATGTCATCAACAGGCACAACAGCATGGAGCGGTGGGTCCGACTCTTTGGGTTGTATCTCACACACACACACACACAATGTCGTTCACGCTATCATAAATCACTTTCTCTGAACAGCTATTTGTAAACCGTCTATTTATAAAGCATCTCGAGATAACTTGTTATGATTTGGCGTTAAATAAATAAAATTGACTTTTCCATACTGCTATAGACCTTATTCGATTGACGTCACTCACGTACGGGCACGCACACCGCCGCCATATTGTTGACATAGCGCTGCAGCTTTAAGTGACAGCCTATGTGAGAGCAGCGTTTATAGGAAGCTAGCCGCCGTTATCGTTACCTGTATCATTCCTGTTGTGTTTGGATGGTGACATGCGTTACACACGGCTGTAGTAATGACAGCAATAAAGTCCCTGTGGTTTGTTTCTATCTCTACCGTCCACAGACGTGAAGGGAGCGAGACGGAGGATACGTCAGCAGCACAGGAGAGGTGTGGATAGTTAGGAGAGACAGGTGAAACTTTCTGACAGCTCCTCACAGCAAAGTTTGTTCACCTCGTTTTTTCTTTTGTTTATTATTACAGGCATTAACGGCAGCATACAAACAACTGTGGGGTTTTTATTGCTGTCATTACCATCGCTATTTTGTAATGGAACAGAAATGACAATAAGGCTATTACTAGTTGTCAGCTGCAGCGCTGTGTGCGCGCAGGACGGTATGTCAACAATATGGTGGCGTCAGGGTTAGCGAATAAGGTCTATTATCAGAATCTAAGTTATCCTTTGGCACAAACGCTTTAGCTTTGCCATAAAATGTCTGATTGAAAAAGTAATTGATTATCACAAATTGTATTCAGTGTCCCACACTCAGATGTATGTGCTCCTAAGACTTTCTATGAATAGAAAGTAGAAAATAATTAAACGCCACAATAAGGGATTGTGTTGTGTTGGGCACGTGTAGTTTGGTAAGAAGAAATTATATATTTAATGAAATTTAGACCCAGTAGCAGCCTGTCGTTCTGTGTTGGTTTAATTGTGCTGTAGAGCAAGTTTGACATGTTTCACACTGGTGTAAAGCAGTCACCAGTTAAGAGGTTATTCATGTCATTGAAGCACTTTAACTGCTCAAAATTGATTCGACTGAGGACAGCTCCACTCGCGGTAATGTAGCATTGATTGCATTCAGGCGTAGCAAACTACTGGCCAGGAAGTTATAGCCAATTATATTACATAAGGCTGCACTGAGCAATAGACTACATGCACAACTTCTTTACTTCCTGAAATTAGTACAGCTTCTTTATTTCCTGTCCTACACTATTGGATGAACTGATGAATCAGGTGTGCCTGATGACTGTTGTGACTGCAGCACACCTGACATTAATCACTTCATCCAATAGTGATGACAGGAAATAAAGAAGCTGTACTCATTTCAGGAAGTAGTGGACTTGTGCATGTAGCCCATTGTCTCTTTACACTATGAAGGGGGAACTTAGTCAGATAAAATGATCAGAAGGTAAGAAAGCCATGGATGGATACTGCAAGGGGATTTTGGAGTTTGACTTCAGAGGTATGAGAATAAGATGAAGCAAAACGTAGGAAAGCATAATGGTAACATTGGTACAGTATATATTGTAATTCCACAATATATCCCCAGAAGAGATGGGTATACTCATGGTGCACCGTTGGGAACATCACAAAATGATTTTCAACAACACAAAAGTTTCTAATTCAGTAAACACTTCTAATCTTAATGAAATAACGTGAAGAAGGAAAATAAAGACCACGTGTTGGTGTCACAGTTTTGGACTCAAGTAGAGGTTGTGAGTGAAAGAAGCTGAGAGCAGCTGATGTATACGGCTGTTCATTGACACTTCACTGTATTACTGCTACACTACGCACCATCAGCCATCTTCTGAAGGTCCTTGAAGATGCGAAGGTGGTGAGCCAGGTCTGTGGCCAGAATGATGTCCCTCATCAAATCCAACATGCGCTGGTAGTCCTGAAAAATAACGAAAATAATATGAATATCCACATAAAGTGATATTATTTATAGTGAATTAAATCTATCTGTGAGAGAGAGAGAGAGAGAGAGAGAGAGAGAGAGAGAGTGAGAGAGAGAGATGTTTGGGTAATGTGTGGAGGGCAGACCTCTCACCTTCATGGGTGTTCAGAATGGCGATGGCCTGGGCAAAGTGCTGTCTGTCTCTATCATAAATAGAACATGAGAGGAAAATGTATGAATACATTTGAAGTGGGTGTTTTTCAAGGAATACTGATGCAACACAATGTAAGACACATGGGCCATTCAAAAGACTGCCAGAGCCTGAACTCAAAAGTACTGTATAGACCAAATCACCTGGATGTTTACATTTACTTCCGGGTACCCCTGGGTCCACACATTATAATGGCGGTGGACGGCACAAACTGACGTGTTGAAGACAAAAACAGACAAAGAAGACAAAAATGGTTCGTCCGTGTTGTGTTGTTGTTTAATATCATTCATAACAACACTTTCACTAACGACCAGACTAGCTAATTTACCTGTTGGACCAGACCAGAGTAGACTTGACGCTAAATTAAATTAACGTGGCGTCAGTAGCTCTGTTTGTAACGTTAACGTAACCTCGCGTCACCAGGCTCTTCTACGTTAATGAGTCTGCAAAACAGCGAGTTTGACAGACAAACAAACATTATTAGCTAGCTAACACTACATAAAACAAACACAGAAGAAAGGCTAGATACGTCGGACAAGCATGTTTACCAACCGTTTAACCATTTAAATTGAAAGTAGTCGGCCGAAAACAACGAGAGGGTTTGACAGCATTTATTTGACAACACGCACATTTAAACCTGCCGCCTTCCCCAAGTGGTACCCGGAAGTAAATTTGTTTACATGGTGACGTCACGGTGATTTGGTCTATTACAGGGACGCCGAGTTTGATGTTTGGCCACTAGGTGTCGCACTAACAACAAGACTGGCTCTCAGCCTGTGAAGTGGGTTAACTATGAACCTATCAACTCCTGTCAAAGATCATCATATATGTTTATATTATATATGTATGCATGTATGTATGTGTGTGTGTGTGTGTGTGTGTGTGTGTATATATATCATATATATATATATATATATATATATATATATATATATATATATATATATATATATATATTAACATTTATTTATTATGTCAGCTTAGAAACATGAGAAAACTGGGTAGAAACGACAAAAACAAATAAACAGACATAAGGGTTAAAAACATACATACGATTAGAGCTAAAAGTAAGTAAAAGTGCATGTGGCAACGTGCAAATATGACAGTGTGTGAAAGTCTTTCATTGTTTGTTTGGAATACGGACGGCTGTTGGGATGAAGGAGCTCCAATAAGTGAAACGCTAAGTTGTGACTTTACCTCCATCACAGAGCAGCCAGGACAGATTGCTGAAAACACAAATAGACACAAATGACACAATCCTTAATGTACTATTTCAAATGAAACCCTGTCCTGAATAGCCCTGTATTGTGTTAGGCTACTAGTCTAGAACCTGTCACCTCTGTTACAAACCTTTAAGAAATCGAGAAAACAGGTTGTTAAAATGATGATTGGCCGTTGTAGTTAAATGATATGTGAATGATATGTAAATGATGTGTGCGCTGGAGCTTATGCATTAGCAGCCATTTACACCTGGCGTTAACATGTGTTTTCTGTGATCAGATTGCAATCACATTGTGTTTTATCACTTGAAATGCCAGGTGTAAACACCCCCAAAACGCATTGAAGGATTGCAATCTGATCGGCCAAACCACCTCCGGAGGTGGTCAGGGATGCATTGTGTACACATTGAACACAAGTGTAAATGCAATGTGTCCTCTCAATCTGGATACAGCAACTTTATGCGGATTGAGAGGACAACAATTTCTGCAGTCAGATTGCAATCAGATTGCAGAAAACACATGTTAGCGCCAGGTGTAAATGGAATCAGGTTGAAGTGATCAAATACAATCTGATCACAGAAAACGCATGTTAGCGCCAGGTGTAAATGGCCTCTAAATGGCCTCATAGAGCACAGAGGAACACTTAATATATTACACATATAGGTCTGGGTATTGGCAAGGACCTCACGATACGATACGTATCACGATACATGGGTCGCGATACGATTGTATCACGATACATTGCGATACAATACATATTGCGATATATTGCAATACTCTACATAATTTACTGAAAATTTAAATATAGAGCTAAAAATACAACACGCTGTACACCACCCAGGTAGTGTAATAATATGTACATCACTTTATATTGATAACTGATAAGTGGACAAATTGAGTCAAAACTACTGAGTGTTGAGTGTCTTACTGAAGGCACTGAAATAAAAAGTATTCTTATTATATTACTGAACACACGGCCGTGCAAAAAAATAGATATGGTATATTTTTCTGAAATATCGATACAGTATTGCGGCAAAATGTATCGTGTCCGGAAGTTGCATTATTTTGGATTAAAATTGAAGAATGGATTTCTGTTTACAGCACACATTTTTATAGCTGTCCTCTAACCAATGCTCAACAGGTTATGAACTCAATAGATGGGTTTCTGTGCAACGTCATCACACACCCTTTCATCCATGCTGCAACCAGCCTCAGCCTCCAACCTGGGACCTCAAGTCCTCCTCTGCCCAGAGCGGCTCCACCCTTTCATCCATGCTGCAACCAGCCTCAGCCTCCACAAGCCAAGCTCACTCTTCTCTGCACATTCTGGCCAGAGAGCCCATTGTAAATACTTGGACTCTCAGTAAAATACCTTGTCTGCTATTTTGTTTGTTTTTGCCCGGTCTGCCTAGTCACGACAAGATGATGGTCTTAGTAGCTCATTTCACTTCTTCTAAGATGTGTCTAAATAATTGCATCATTAATGGGATACAATGGTTATAAAACTCTGGCAAACCCTCAGCTTCGCTCATGGCTGCTCCAGCTCCAAAACATGTCAACATGGCAGTGCTTGTAGACACCAACGTTTGGCTTCAAAACGGCCCTTCAGAAACCTACATGTATGGGTGATGTCACACTCACTACGTCCACTTTTCTTTACAATCGATGCTTTAACCAAAAGGCTTGCCATCCTGTTCACTCTTTCCCTATGAAAAATGCTGCTAAACTGCTGTAATTCTCCCCTCAGTGTCAAGCCTTCATAGCCCTGTCACCAGCCTGCAGTGCGCATGTGTGGGTCTCATACCTCGTGACAGTCCTGCTGAAACCTCTGGAGCTCCCACATGTCGTTGAGTTTCTCCAGCCATTGCTGGGCCAGTTCTGGTTCCCCCTGAGAGAGGGACAGACAGACAGACAGACAGGCAGACAGACAGACAGACAGACAGACAGACAGACAGACAGACAGGCAGACAGGCAGACAGACAGGCAGACAGACAGACAGGCAGACAGACAGACAGACAGACAGACAGGGGACTTAGTTCAAAGGTAAAATAACTAAGATCTATACTGTCCCATAGCACTAAATTGTACCTGTACTGTATAAGATGGGGTTGTTGATCAGCTGCTCTGACAGCTCTCTGGCTTTCAAAACTCACTTTCCAGCATGTTCTCTGTTTTTGGAATAAAAAGTCAGCATCCATTTTACTTACAACCTAATGATATTTTGAAATTGTTCTAATGAGCATCCTCATCTCTATTGTGACAATGTGATTTTATCATTTATCCAACAGAAAAGGTGGGAAATCATATAATGCATGAAATAAGATATTTATTTGCTATAAATCATGTCACTATTTACTATTTATAGCAAATAACTACTTTTTTGTGCATTAGGCTACCGTACATGGTTTACCATCTTCTTTAGAGACCCCATTGGTAACTGATTTGCACTGCCTTTTTTTATATGGGTCACTTGGCACATGTAGTGAATTAAAGTGAAAAATGTGAATTTATATTTCTGAAAATTAGCTACTTTACAAAACTAATCCAAGTTGTTAAAACTTTGTGTCACATGGTGTCAGAAGCTCACATGAATTGAAAAATGTAACTGAAAAACCTCAAATCCACAAAATCACTATGTAAAAAAGGCTGTAGTCTGGCGCTGTGCTGCAATTATGGTCTCAGATGGAATTGGTTGACGTTTGTCAAAAATGATCAGTACCTGCACATACCCACAGACAACATACTGTAGGTCAGTGGTCTTCAACAGGGAGTTCCGCCAATTTTTGTCAAAGTAGTTTGTGAAAAAAAACAATATTAAAAAAATAAAATAATACTGAGCAGCCTAATATTGAGTAAACTCAGCATTAATAGGCAATAATAAGCTACTTTTGACAAAAATGATCTATAAAGCAAATCTGATTAATCTACAGTATGTTCGAAACGGATTGTTTACTCCTTGCTTTTTTAATGTAATCTATTAATAAAAAGAAGTGTCAAACCCTGATATCCTCATGTGCGCTGGATTATAAATGTTATTATAAAACGGCTCTCTCAAATCAAGCAATCTGATTGGTTCACAGCCATTGTATAATTCCAGTAACCGAGTTCAATAACCCATGGCCATGGGTTATTGGTTGCCATGGCAACTCTCTTACTAAGAGAGTAATAATAAGGCTTACCTCAAATGACAACGTAGAAAAAAAAATGGCGGAGACAGCTGTCAGATCCTTGTGAATCGATCTTCGCTTATAACTTTACTAATACTTCGCAGAAAATGATGTTTTGTACAAGAATAGATGCGGGCTAATGTCTTCTTTGCAAAAGAAAGGCTGTTAACCCCGCATTTAACCCCGTAACGTTAGTTGGTGTCGGCTTTGCAGAAAGCATTCAGCTTCTCAGCAAGCGCTGAGAATGCAACGCTGCGCTGGAGCTGCCTGTCGGGGATTCCAGAAAGCTCTCAGCTACTCAGCAAGCGCCAGGATTGGCCAATGTCAACTTCAGTCTCCAGAACGATCCAATCAAATCACCCGCATGTTCTTGCGGTCCCGCCTTACAGTAGTGTTTCAACTGACTCTATCAGAATGACATGCCAGTCGGAGTCGGACTTATAGTATTATTATTATTATTATATTATCATACTTGGAAACCGTTTTATAAAAGCAATATAGCACTCGAGCTGCGTGTGTTGTGGAATATATCCCCCTGATCAGCTGTTATCCCACGAGGCCGCAGGCCGAGTGGGATATATTCTTCACAACACACTGGCTCTCATGCTATATTGCTTAATTATAGGCCACACCTAAAATGTAACAATTTTATTTCAAATCGTAGGGGGTCCCTCAGTTTCGCTGTCAACCAAGGGGTACTTGGGCTGAAAAAGGTTGAAGACCCCTACTGTTTATCAAAGCACCTCACATAATATATTGTGTTGTTAATTGAATTCAAAAACCATATGGCTTTCCATATTGCTATTGCAAACGCACACCAAAGCCTACCCTACCCCCCATATACCTACATAAACACCCCAACCCCCACTGCAGCACACACACACACGCACGCACCCACGCACGCACGCACCCCCACACACACACACACACACACGCACACACACACACACGCACCCACACACACACACACACACACGCACACACACGCACACACACGCACCCACACACGCACCCACACACACACACACACGCACCCACACACACACACACACACACACACGCACACACAAAGCGGTCAAAGCGGAGACCTCAACCCTTGAATGAAGTCTGCACTGCCCATAACAATAAATAAAATAGTTTTTATTTTATTTTGCTGGATATTGAAATATTCCCTTACTGATAAAGGCCTGACCAATTTGGATGCAACATTTTGAAGCTTTGTCATACTATTCAACTTTTCAATACTTTTTGATAAATCAAAGATTTTGCGGTGCAAAGCCTCATGTTTTGCTCCAACTTGCTCACTATCCAACTTAATGATGATGACACATCCTCCTTTCCATGTGTTTTCTGCATGCAGGCCAGTCGTACCTGTTGGCGAGCGTGTCGACGCGCTCCCTGATGCGTTGGGAGTAGATGTTGCTCTGGCTGATCAGGCTCTCCCCGGCCTCCATCACAGCCTTGATGCGGTGCAGGTTGAGCTCCATGGTGGTGGTGAAGTCCTTGTGTTTCTTCATGGTGGCTTCCACTGTGGTGGGCAGCTCCACGTGGGCCAGGGCCGATTCCTGGAGGAGCAAGGTCAGGGAAAACATACAGTTAAGGTATGGAGATCATTCCCTGCCTACTAGTCTCACTTGCCAGACTATCTCCACACTTCATTTGGTGCTGTACCAGTGCAGGAGAGAGTCTGGCTGAACTCACTCTCATTCTGGTAGAGCGGGAAAAGAAAATGCTCTGTTATCTTTAGAACAGCCACTGAAAGTACCAAGCAGGCCTGCTTTATTGGACATCCAAATCTTCGTCAAGACTTTGTCATTTTCTGTGTAGGTTGCTAGCTTGCTAGCTAGCATTGTTGTTGTTGTTTCACAGCAGCAGAGGCATTTGAGAGCGGACAGGCAGGGAATGGAAAGGGATTTCCCTTCGCTCCGACTGAAATGGTCAGAGCCAATGGCAGAGCTTATACCTGCAGCTTGCTTCTCAGCATTGATTCAGACTATCTGCCTACCAACACGAGGGTCTCAGGTTCGAGCCCGTGTTACCTCCGGCTTGGTCGGGCGTCCATACAGGCACTGAAATAAGGACATAGATATGTACTGATCCTTGTACTGTAAGTTTGGGGAATGTTTTGGCATCAAAATACTCAAAGTGGAATATATAGCGTAAAGAATTGATGCAAAATATCGGTTTTCAGTCGGTTGAAGAGATCATACACATAAACTCTCTCTCACAAAACACACTGCCAAGAGTTTAATTAGCTATAACTACTTGTCCAGAAGATTTTAAACACGATTTCAGACGGAAGCCCGTCTTTATTGTCACACGAACACTACAACACACTCATGCTGACGGTGGCCGGTAAAATTTGTCCTCTGCATTTGACCCATCCTGGCTTGTCCTTTCCTCCGAGGGGCAGGCCAGGAGCAGTGGTCGCTTTTTCTTTCCAGCGCCCGGGGACCAACTTCGGATGTTGTCGTCACTGGTCGGATGACGATCTTCTGCATGTTTTTAGTGGGGGGTTATGTACGGAGGAACCCCCTGGGGGGTACGGCGAGAACATGCAAACTCCACACAGAAAGGCCCTTTCGACGAGATGTCCACCTGGGCAGTAGGCACTGAAGATATGGGGGGGGTCACAACTCCAGCATCCACAGCGTCCCAGGCGAGAATTTAACTCAGGACCTTCTAGCTGTGAGGCGACAGCGCTACCGACTGCGCCACCGTACTCCCGGTAAGACTGATTGCCATGGTGATAACGCTGGTTCTGCATTTGGCCTTCCAGGCTAATGTGAAGAGCTGGGTCCCTGGTAGAGATTGGTTAGCAAACCTAAAGAGACACATGCCCTGGCAGGCAAGCACGAGACACACACACACAGACACACACACACACACACACACACACACACACACACACACACACACACACACACACACACACACACGAGGAGGAGTCTGGACAGCAATACCTTGTAATATTTCAGAAAGCAAACTGCTCTGTGTGTGATACTGAGTCTGGAAACAATGCAGACTGCCAGATCTGTGATTCTGTATCTTCTCCCCCCCCCCCCGATTTTTTATTCCATTTTTATCCTCCATTAGTGCTAATTTAATTTATTTATCCTGGTTGCTACTCCACCCTCTGCTGATCTGGGGAAAGCCAAAACTGGCTCCATGCTTCCTCCGAGACATGGGCAGTTAGCCAGCCGCTTCTTTTCACCTGACAGAGGAAGCTTCACCGGTAGGACATAGCACGTGGGAGGGTCACGCTATTCCAACCAGTTCCCCTCCCTCTGAACCGGCGCCTTTAAGACCAGAGCAGGAACCACATTAGCAACCAGGATGTTGCATGTTTTGGTGAGGGGTTCCGATATGAAGGAAACCCCCGGGAGGCACGGGGAGAACATGCAAACTCCACACAGAAAGGCCCTTTTGACGACCCCACCCGGGCGGTGGGCACTCGAGGACATGCGGACGGGCACGCATTCCTTCAGCGTTCACAACGTCCCAGGTGGGAATCGAACCCAGGACCTTCGAGCTGTGAGGCGACAGCGCTTACCACTGCGATTCTGTATCTTCTGATCTTGGTTTGTATGTCGTAAACAGACACAGACTCATCTATAGGTCTGGAAAATGTGTTGAAGTCATATTATATTGTGATATTAACTTCCCAAAGACTGCTACGGATTATAGGCATTTTGTATTCTATGTCATAATACACACAATGGGGAGGAGAAGAACAGAGTGAGAAGTGTCTGGCAAACAAACTTCCCTAAATTATTTACTTATTTCCCAGCAAAATAAATAATATGAGATCGGTCATCAGGAGGAGGTTAAAAAACAGATGTTCCCACATTGTGCTAAAACTACACTGGAATTATAATGAAAATCAGAAACTGCAATAATCTGTCAAATAAATACAGTAATTGCAATATGATGTTTTATTGTATAACTGCATTGTATTCATATCACTCCATTTTTTCCAAAAATGCTTCACAACTAAGATAAAATTAGGGATGTTCGATATTGGCTTTTTTACCGATATCCGATATCCGATAATGTCCAACTCTTAATTTCCGATACCGATATCAACCGATACCGATATAAGCGGGCTTTTTTTCCACCAAAATTTCACGTAACAAGTTACATAATGTAGCTTAATGTAGCTGAAGAGTTTAATATATAATATGCATGTTGTGTTAAAGTTGTAAGTGTTAGAGAAGCGAGCTTGTGACCAGAAGGTCGTCGGTTCAATCCCCGGGACCGGCAGGATAAATCTGGGTGGGGAAAGTGAAAAGGCAGCGCTTGCCCCTCCCTCATTACCACCACTGAGGTGCCCTTGAGCAAGGCCCTTAACCCCAACCGCTCCAGTGGAGCTGCTCAGTGGCCAGCAGATCAGACTGTGGTTGTACTGGTCAGCTTCCAGGTATGAATGTGTGTGTGAATGTGAACAGGGCGCTCCTGAAAAAGAGAGCATTGCTCACAGTGAGACTCCCCCTGTATTAAAAAAAAAAAAAAAAAAAATCGGCATGAAAACCGATACCGATATTTTCCGATATCGATTTTTTTTATGCTAATATCGGCCGATAATATCGGTAGGCCGATAATATCGGACATCCCTAGATAAAATCTTGTAAATTATGGGTTGCAAACTTTTTGTATCTGTTTTTTGATCTATTCCTATTTGTAATTGAAAAATAATGGACATATCTAGCCAATCAGACGTATAATTGACTCGATACAGTATTCTGTTAGATCTGGAATATCCTGTGAATAAAGTTGACAAATAATTTTAGCTACACACACACACACACACACGCACGCGGGCACGCACACGCACACGCACACACACACACACACACACACACACACACTTCTCAGCAGTGGCAGGTGGCCAGGGTACACATTATCGTGAAGCTACAGCGTAGATCTAGTTACTAGAAGATGCTGCATGTCCGGCCCTGCTCTAATATCACATAATGCACGGATACTGTTACAAAAAGAGACACGCACACATACACACACACACACACACACACACACACACACACACTTCTCAGCAGTGGCAGGTGGCCAGGGTACACATTATCGTGAAGCTACAGCGTAGATCTAGAGTTACTAGAAGATGCTGCATGTCCGGCCCTGCTCTAATATCACATAATGCACGGATACTGTTACAAAAAGAGACACGCACACACACACATACACACACACAGATGGATGTTCCAGTCAGATGCTGCACAGTGATGTTCTAGCTCTCTCTCTCCCCCCTTTCTCTCCCTGTCTCTCTGAGGACAGAGTGTGGCAGAACTGAGCCAGCCACACCCAGGCCATCCAGGCAAGCAGTCAACACAGTGTATCTCTATGAAGCTCTGCTGCAGTCAGACAGCCAATTCATACACAAAGAGCACACAGCTGAACAGGGACAGTTGGGAAACGTAACCATTATAAAATGATTATGGGAGCGTGTGGACAGAGCCAGTAAAACCTCCCACCTCTATGACCTCCAGTAAAACAGCATCACTCACATTGTTGTTGCCTTATTTCCACTTTACCCAAAGCTTTTTTGGACTTTGATGCTGTATTATTATTGGCTTAGTAACGTGGCATCAGTAAACACACACAGCATGCTCATGTTTAGCTTTTAGTACTACTTTTTAGCTCTCTCCTTTTCCATGATTGGAAGTTGGAAACCCTCATTAGTGTTTTGCTTGCACCTGTGTTTATCCTGCCTTTTCCACACAAAATGGCCCCCGTGAAAAGGGCCTAATACATCACTATCACCAAATAGCATCCCCACATGACATCATAATGGTCCAGGAAGTTCTGCAAATGAACAAGGAGCTCTGGGTCCAGACGACATGGAGGGAAGTTAAACATTGTTCATTTGCATATACAGTACTACTGATTTTGTCATGATACATACATATACAGTATTACTGATTGTTCATTTGCATATACAGTACTACTGATTTTGTCATGATACAAAGCTGGTTGAATATGGGCAAAGTGGCCCTTTAACACGTGTCTGGAGGCACTTCCTTTATGGCCCCCTGCTGTCCGTTTGTTTGCATGTTCTCCCCGTGCTCCCTGGGATTCCTCCATATATAACTCCCAACTAAAAACATGCAGAAGATCATCATCTGACCAGCGGTGGAAGTTGGTCTTCTCACTGCAGCTGCCCAGCGCTCCTGGCCTGACCATGGAGGAGGACGAGCCAGGATGGGTCAAACGCAGAGGACACATTTCACAAGCATGTGTGTGTGTGTACTGGCCACCGTGCATGTGTGCATGCCACGGTGTTTGTGACAAATAAAGACGGGGTTTGTCCGTCCGGTTGAATCTTAATCTTGTATGGCTCACCTGGTTGTTGAGGAAGGACTCGGCCTGTTTGACATCCCACAGGAACAGGTGGAAGATGTGAGCCTGGACCAGCACCTCCCTCCTGCTCTCCCACATCTCCAGCAGCTTGTTCCAGCCGACGTGGAGCTTCTGGAGCCACTGCTGCAGGGCAGCGTGCAGCAGAGGAGCCTCCTCGGACTCCAACAGCTCGTTCACCACCTGCAGACACTGGTAGTCCTCCTCATACCTGCCGGACACAGGACCACTTGCCTTTACACCTGGCCCTAACACATTTCTCTCATCCAGATTGTGTCTAGTTACGGTTTAGCCTGGTTGCAGGACTTTTACTCATGGGATTAAAATACATGTCCGGGTCCACAGAGACATTAGATTGTGTTTTCTCTTTGTATGTCCTTTAGAAAGATAGCAATGGTTTTAGGTAGACCGGCATAGAGGCAATAGCTAATGGGAATATGTCATTACTATTACTGAGGAAACTAAGTGACATCTTGTCCCATTTGTGTCATGATGCATGATGTTAATGCATGAACTAAAGGGGGCTATGGATCCATCTGTCAGATTGTTCAGTCAAACAGTAATGTTGACTTTGTGCCACTAGGGGGCGGCATTGACAATGAATGGGACTGACCCAAGGGTGGAACTACATCACTGGTGGGGGATAACATGTTTACTATAAATGTTGTATGTTTTGATACATTACTCATTTCAATACCTCTAGTCTAGTCTAGTTTGATGTTACTTTCAGCTGCCTGACACCTTGATGCTTTGTGTGCACTTCCTTGTTTCAATTGTCAACACAATATGCTGTGTTTTGTAATGTAGTTTTCTTGAAGTCACCACAGCCGTGGCTCCGCCCCTCAGCAGCTCACCGTCCGATCTCCTCTTTGAGGGCGGCGTGTTTGTTGATGAGTCTCTCCGCCTCCTCCAGAGCAGCTGGTCCGAGGCTCCGCCTCCTCCAGAGCAGCTGGTCCGAGGCTGCAGCCGTCTGAGTCTGGACCAGCCAGGTCAGGAACGAGTCCAGGTCCTGACGGGATAGAGGCAGGGAGAAGAGTCATTCACATTCTACTATTGTGCTTTCTGAAAGCAAGGCACAATCTATAAACTCCTATTTTTCGATCTGCCAAACATTTTGGGCATTCTGGGTGCTATTCGCGATTAAGTGCCATTTTCTCCACCATTGACTTGAATGGGGTTTAGAAAAATCTGGCAAAATCTTGAATTTAATTAGCTGTAGCTTAGAAACAATACCACCTAGAGCAGTGGTTCTCAACTGGTCTAGCCTCATGACCCACATTTTTCCTTAGTCATTAAGTCGCGACCCATTAATTTGCTTAGGCCAATATGCTTTTTAAAGACCCACACTGGGCGGCCTGCGGTCCGACGCTTTGCCCAGAGCCGAACGCTTTAAAGACCCAGAGTGGGCGGCCAGTGTGAGGTCAGTACCTGGAGCTGAGGTGGTCCTGACAGCCTCTGAGCTCTGTAGAAGACGGATGACCTCCATCCAGGAGCTGCTGGACTATCTGGTTGACATCTAGGATCCTTCCCATCAAGCTGTTCATCTCCTGGTCCAGGCTCTCGAACCTACAGGGAAGGGCATTTTGGAATATAATGGGACAGTCATAGTATCCACTCTTGGATACAAAAGTCAGTTTGTAACACACTAACCTGTGTGTCACCACCTCCACGTCCTCCAGCCTCTCGGGGATCTCCATCTTGTCCAGCCACTGCTCCTCCTCGTCGATCCACAGCTCACAGGCGTTGACCTCACTGAACATGCTGTAGACGGCCAGAGTGTCGTGGAGCCAATGCTGCTGGAGCACCGCCACCTCAGCCACCTCTGCATACAGCTGCTCCGTCTCGCCCATACGTACCTGCACCTCCTGCACAGAGAAGAGGAGAGGAGGGGAGAGAGAGGGGAGGAGGAGAGAGGGGAGGAGAGGAGAGGAGAGGAGAGGAGAGGAGGAGAGGGGAGGGGAGGGGAGGAGAGAAGAGAGGGGAGTAGAGAAGAGAGAGCGTTCACACTACCAACAATATCAGCACCAAATATTCAGAGAAAAAATGGACCATGATGACTTTAGCGACGTGCTTTTACTTGACTTGCTCTCTAAAGTAAATAACAACATAGTCAATGGATTTGGGTTGATGGATTGCTGCAAAAGAGAGGAAATGGCAGAGAACATGTTTGATGGTGCTTTCATGAGATGATTGTGCTTATGAGAGCAGAGCTAATGGTGCTAATGGCCACCAAGTTTTTAGCAGTAGGTGACTCTGCACACCAAATCTATTGTAGCCTACTGTGGATCAAAGAGTCAAGTCCCCTGGAGCCCATGTTGAGAGCATGGGGTTGAAAGAAACACCTGTAACTTCACCGTGGCTAAATGGCTTTCAACAGGCTACTGGAGACACATGTGGTTAAACCCTGCTCATATTGAAAACATAGGATAATACCGCATTTTGCAGTCAGGGTGGCCAAGAGATTATGCTATTTTCTTAGCATCATGCAAGCAAAAGCTAACTAGCAAACTAGCTTCCAGGTCAGTAAACAGCCTTAGCGCTAATCCCAAAAGGTGATGGTCTTTTTCAAAAAGCGTCTTTATAGTAAACATTCTAGTTGTGAATGGGCCTTTAATCTAAAAATGCTGAGCAGCATCTTAACTAAACACAAACAGCAAACCGCCACACCAAAGCTCTTCTCGCTCAGGAGCTGCTTCCCTGGCTTCATGGTGTTCTGGGCGGGGCAGGATGGTGGCGGAGATGTAAGCATTAGTTCAAGTTGTTTTACACTGCATGCAGGGAATTCCAGTCCACATATTAAAATTTCATAATATAATTTTCTTAACACATTCACTGCCAGACGTTTTTTTTTTACTGTAGGTAGGTTCTGCCAGAGGGTTTTTTTGAGGATTCTGGCTCATCTTTCAAGACCCGAGGATTCTTTTCTGCTAAGATTTTGTGAACACACAATATCTCAAAAGAACTAATAGAATGTGTGCTTTCTCTGTCTAAAAGAGTTAGTTTGTAGAGTTAGTAGTTATGTAAGCATTAGCAGTTGAATACAGCATGGTTTCAGCGTCAGAAAAATTATTCAGAGATAAACGGCTTTTTGTGAAATTCGATAGAACAGTCACTTTAACCATTCATTTTTGGCATCAGTAAGACGTCAGACATCTAAACAATAGTTTTGAACAGTAATTTCCTCCATAACAGCAGGAAACCCCCCTCTGCTTCCAACTCCTCCCTCCGTGGGCGTTCTTCTTGGCTGCAGCGGCCGTGTCACAAGCTTGTCACCAGTCTCACTGCTTTGCTGCTGCTGCTGCCTGTCTGCGCGGCCGCTGTTTGAGGAAGTCTGGATGGACTCGCTCGCTTCTTGGAGCTTTGGTTGAGAGCTTTGATGAAGCTTTTGCGATTCTGGTCATATTTATGCTGCGTGTTTCAAAGTGTGTTCCACCCATAATCTATTATGCAAATTTGCAATCCCGCATCGCCAGCAATCAGCGCGAAAACGAAAGCGTTTTCGCCAAACCATTTTCATGAGAATGGCTTCGTCACACTGCTTTTTGCTTGCCTTCCTCTAGTCAGGAAAGCACTGTCGCCACTTAGTGGGTCGGTGGAATGGGTTGTACACGTTGTACACGTCCAATACTTATATAAGAGATGTAAAAGGGTTAGATGCACATCCCACCGTCAAAAAAACAAAATCGAAAAAAAAATTTGACGTAAAAACACGTCATTGGCAGTGAACGGTTGGATTTTGTTTGACGTAAAAACACGTCATTGGCAGTGAACGTGTTAAGCAAAATCCTGTTGCTGACGATAGCCAAGATGATCGAGTTAATTTGTGCTGCTCTAATACATTGAAATAAATATGAAAGTTAGTCTTAATAACTAGCGGCATCCCTACTTAGTGAAAAATGCAGCAGTCTGGAGGATACGGCACACAAATTCAGCCATATTTAATTTGCAGGTTAGTTTTCCACTGATGTGTATTGTCAGTGACAGGCCCATCCAGACAATTTAATATGGAGGGCTTAGGGCCCAAACACTGACAGGGCACTGGAACCAGTAACTGTGAAATCTCTTCTCAGGTCCCTGCTGGAAGACATCACCAGTCCTCTGCTCACTCGGGACGCCACGAGAGGAGCCGCTCCCGATCACCTCACAGGAACAACAGGGAGAACCACTCCTCAAACAGACCCGACAGGAAGGTCCAGCAACGAGCTCCCCACCAACTGCGCCTGACTGTGGCTGACAGAGGATGACGAGAAACACATCAAGCTGAGCGCCCATTGGTTCAACACAGGTGCATCACAAACCCACAGTGAAGTGTAGAAACTTAAATTTTATATCTATTCCAAGCTGTCACTCTATATTTTACATAAATACCACCTGTAATGCCTACATTAACAATAAAATAAGTAATCTGAAGGGCTGGGTCATTTGAGCAGTGAGTGTGGGTGGCGCTAATGCATGTTTTAATCTGTTTAGAAACCGCTGTTGGACTGTGTTTAATTACCGTAAATTCCGGACTATAAGGCGCACCGGTGTATAAGCCGCACCTTCAAAGTTGACTATTTTTTTCTTATATAAGCCGCACCGGACTATAAGCCACGGGTGTTTTAATGTTTTTTTTTTTTTTTTTTTATTGTGTTTTAATGTTTAATTACCATATGTATGCTCCCATTTATTAACATTTCAACAAAACAACATAACACAACACCACCTGTGTTGTTATTTACAGTGCACACAGTGTCATACAGTGTCATACAGTGTCATACAGTGTGGTGAAAAGAGGGCAAGAGAGGAAATTAAAACAGAAGTGGATTTATAGTTAGAAAGAGTGCTAAAAAAGAGCTTTTTTTTTTTTTTTTTTTTTTTTTTTTGAAAAAATCCATAGATAAGCCGCACCGTTATATAAGCCGCAGGGGCCAAAAAAGGCCAAAAAACGGGAAAAAAGGTGCGGCTTATAGTCCGGAATTTACGGTAGCTTATGGCTCATTTCCACCACATTTTACTGCCCTGCACAGCTCGTCACCAGTCGGCTCTACTCGTTTCGGCGCGATGGATGTTCTGCTTCGACCGCCGTTCATCTGCCCCCGCCCACAGCTGGTCGTCATAGCGACCGCATATCTGTCCTCCGCCTAATAGCCGAAGTAGGCTATAACATAACGTTACAATTAAATCCATCCACAGAACTTTTAAACTGTTTATGAAATACTGGTGCCTCTAAATGACCTACAGTGTACATGGGCAAATGTGACAATCGGCCAGGAGAATGGATATCACTTTGTAGTTAGTCAAACTCACAGGCATGCGCTGCGCGCGGACGGGAGAGGCGCAACAGAGTGAAGCCTGTACCCCGGCGGCTTCTGACCAGGCAAGACCGCGGCTTCACCAAAGACCCGCTGCGGCCTAGCGGAGCGCTGCACTCAACTAGCTTCCTGAGCAGCTGACTTTTTTCAGACAATTGAAATCACCGCCGCGATTTTATTTCACCAGAGGCGAAGGCAGCAAAACAAAAGACTGATGGAAATATACATAACAGAAGAGAAGGTAAGCCCACTAAACTGGTATGCAGCATTGCATTGACACGATTCTGCCTGACCAATCAGTCGTCAACAATGTTTTCACGTCACCGTATGGTACCGGGTTCACAGAATAGAACCCAGACGAGGCAGGTACGACAAGTAGCACGACTCGAGGCCAATACAACCCGGGCTGGGACAGTTTTTACCGGTGGAATGAGACCATTTATCAAGTCGAGCGGAGCGGGACCGCGCTACTACCTGCAGTGGAAATGGGCCATAAGTAACTTTAGTGTCACTGTAGAAGTAGAATGAAAATAGTTCTCCAGAGACAAATATCTCTGAACCCAATACAACTATCTGATATTACACTAATCATGAGAGTGATAATTGTTCAAATGATTATCATTGTAATAATAATGTGCAATATTTGTATTGTGGAATAAACTATATTTGTCAGACAGTGTAGTTCAAACCCCATAGTAGGCTGTGCACAGGAATAAGATCTAAATATCTGAGTGCTGATAGCATTGATATAGCATTGCTTTGGCTCACACCATTTTGCTTCCACAATTGAAATAAACCTATTGCAGCCCCACGGCGAGCTGTGAAGTGAAAGCAAAGCATTGGATTAAGATAGGAATAATTTCATTCCAAAACAAGATATGAAGGGGGGGGGGGGGGGGGTGTAATGTAAAAAATGTGGCGTGTAATAAAATTTACAGTAATAGTTATTTTGAGCTAATTTTTTGTTGTTGTCGTAAACCCAAAAAATAAACGAGTCATGTTTTGGGCTCAAACGCTTCCTATAGACATTGCTGTCGACTTTGAACTGACAGCGATCTTGCGCGTTGTCTTCCAACCCTTGGTCTGGTCTGACAGGTCACATGATGTCATCAACAGGCACAACAGCATGGAGCGGTGGGTCCGACTCTTTGGGTTGTATCTCACACACACACACACACAATGTCGTTCACGCTATCATAAATCACTTTCTCTGAACAGCTATTTGTAAACCGTCTATTTATAAAGCATCTCGAGATAACTTGTTATGATTTGGCGTTAAATAAATAAAATTGACTTTTCCATACTGCTATAGACCTTATTCGATTGACGTCACTCACGTACGGGCACGCACACCGCCGCCATATTGTTGACATAGCGCTGCAGCTTTAAGTGACAGCCTATGTGAGAGCAGCGTTTATAGGAAGCTAGCCGCCGTTATCGTTACCTGTATCATTCCTGTTGTGTTTGGATGGTGACATGCGTTACACACGGCTGTAGTAATGACAGCAATAAAGTCCCTGTGGTTTGTTTCTATCTCTACCGTCCACAGACGTGAAGGGAGCGAGACGGAGGATACGTCAGCAGCACAGGAGAGGTGTGGATAGTTAGGAGAGACAGGTGAAACTTTCTGACAGCTCCTCACAGCAAAGTTTGTTCACCTCGTTTTTTCTTTTGTTTATTATTACAGGCATTAACGGCAGCATACAAACAACTGTGGGGTTTTTATTGCTGTCATTACCATCGCTATTTTGTAATGGAACAGAAATGACAATAAGGCTATTACTAGTTGTCAGCTGCAGCGCTGTGTGCGCGCAGGACGGTATGTCAACAATATGGTGGCGTCAGGGTTAGCGAATAAGGTCTATTATCAGAATCTAAGTTATCCTTTGGCACAAACGCATTAGCTTTGCCATAAAATGTCTGATTGAAAAAGTAATTGATTATCACAAATTGTATTCAGTGTCCCACACTCAGATGTATGTGCTCCTAAGACTTTCTATGAATAGAAAGTAGAAAATAATTAAACGCCACAATAAGGGATTGTGTTGTGTTGGGCACGTGTAGTTTGGTAAGAAGAAATTATATATTTAATGAAATTTAGACCCAGTAGCAGCCTGTCGTTCTGTGTTGGTTTAATTGTGCTGTAGAGCAAGTTTGACATGTTTCACACTGGTGTAAAGCAGTCACCAGTTAAGAGGTTATTCATGTCATTGAAGCACTTTAACTGCTCAAAATTGATTCGACTGAGGACAGCTCCACTCGCGGTAATGTAGCATTGATTGCATTCAGGCGTAGCAAACTACTGGCCAGGAAGTTATAGCCAATTATATTACATAAGGCTGCACTGAGCAATAGACTACATGCACAACTTCTTTACTTCCTGAAATTAGTACAGCTTCTTTATTTCCTGTCCTACACTATTGGATGAACTGATGAATCAGGTGTGCCTGATGACTGTTGTGACTGCAGCACACCTGACATTAATCACTTCATCCAATAGTGATGACAGGAAATAAAGAAGCTGTACTCATTTCAGGAAGTAGTGGACTTGTGCATGTAGCCCATTGTCTCTTTACACTATGAAGGGGGAACTTAGTCAGATAAAATGATCAGAAGGTAAGAAAGCCATGGATGGATACTGCAAGGGGATTTTGGAGTTTGACTTCAGAGGTATGAGAATAAGATGAAGCAAAACGTAGGAAAGCATAATGGTAACATTGGTACAGTATATATTGTAATTCCACAATATATCCCCAGAAGAGATGGGTATACTCATGGTGCACCGTTGGGAACATCACAAAATGATTTTCAACAACACAAAAGTTTCTAATTCAGTAAACACTTCTAATCTTAATGAAATAACGTGAAGAAGGAAAATAAAGACCACGTGTTGGTGTCACAGTTTTGGACTCAAGTAGAGGTTGTGAGTGAAAGAAGCTGAGAGCAGCTGATGTATACGGCTGTTCATTGACACTTCACTGTATTACTGCTACACTACGCACCATCAGCCATCTTCTGAAGGTCCTTGAAGATGCGAAGGTGGTGAGCCAGGTCTGTGGCCAGAATGATGTCCCTCATCAAATCCAACATGCGCTGGTAGTCCTGAAAAATAACGAAAATAATATGAATATCCACATAAAGTGATATTATTTATAGTGAATTAAATCTATCTGTGAGAGAGAGAGAGAGAGAGAGAGAGAGAGAGAGAGAGAGTGAGAGAGAGAGATGTTTGGGTAATGTGTGGAGGGCAGACCTCTCACCTTCATGGGTGTTCAGAATGGCGATGGCCTGGGCAAAGTGCTGTCTGTCTCTATCATAAATAGAACATGAGAGGAAAATGTATGAATACATTTGAAGTGGGTGTTTTTCAAGGAATACTGATGCAACACAATGTAAGACACATGGGCCATTCAAAAGACTGCCAGAGCCTGAACTCAAAAGTACTGTATAGACCAAATCACCTGGATGTTTACATTTACTTCCGGGTACCCCTGGGTCCACACATTATAATGGCGGTGGACGGCACAAACTGACGTGTTGAAGACAAAAACAGACAAAGAAGACAAAAATGGTTCGTCCGTGTTGTGTTGTTGTTTAATATCATTCATAACAACACTTTCACTAACGACCAGACTAGCTAATTTACCTGTTGGACCAGACCAGAGTAGACTTGACGCTAAATTAAATTAACGTGGCGTCAGTAGCTCTGTTTGTAACGTTAACGTAACCTCGCGTCACCAGGCTCTTCTACGTTAATGAGTCTGCAAAACAGCGAGTTTGACAGACAAACAAACATTATTAGCTAGCTAACACTACATAAAACAAACACAGAAGAAAGGCTAGATACGTCGGACAAGCATGTTTACCAACCGTTTAACCATTTAAATTGAAAGTAGTCGGCCGAAAACAACGAGAGGGTTTGACAGCATTTATTTGACAACACGCACATTTAAACCTGCCGCCTTCCCCAAGTGGTACCCGGAAGTAAATTTGTTTACATGGTGACGTCACGGTGATTTGGTCTATTACAGGGACGCCGAGTTTGATGTTTGGCCACTAGGTGTCGCACTAACAACAAGACTGGCTCTCAGCCTGTGAAGTGGGTTAACTATGAACCTATCAACTCCTGTCAAAGATCATCATATATGTTTATATTATATATGTATGCATGTATGTATGTGTGTGTGTGTGTGTGTGTGTGTGTGTGTGTGTGTGTGTGTGTGTATATATATCATATATATATATATATATATATATATATATATATATATATATATATATATATATATATTAACATTTATTTATTATGTCAGCTTAGAAACATGAGAAAACTGGGTAGAAACGACAAAAACAAATAAACAGACATAAGGGTTAAAAACATACATACGATTAGAGCTAAAAGTAAGTAAAAGTGCATGTGGCAACGTGCAAATATGACAGTGTGTGAAAGTCTTTCATTGTTTGTTTGGAATACGGACGGCTGTTGGGATGAAGGAGCTCCAATAAGTGAAACGCTAAGTTGTGACTTTACCTCCATCACAGAGCAGCCAGGACAGATTGCTGAAAACACAAATAGACACAAATGACACAATCCTTAATGTACTATTTCAAATGAAACCCTGTCCTGAATAGCCCTGTATTGTGTTAGGCTACTAGTCTAGAACCTGTCACCTCTGTTACAAACCTTTAAGAAATCGAGAAAACAGGTTGTTAAAATGATGATTGGCCGTTGTAGTTAAATGATATGTGAATGATATGTAAATGATGTGTGCGCTGGAGCTTATGCATTAGCAGCCATTTACACCTGGCGTTAACATGTGTTTTCTGTGATCAGATTGCAATCACATTGTGTTTTATCACTTGAAATGCCAGGTGTAAACACCCCCAAAACGCATTGAAGGATTGCAATCTGATCGGCCAAACCACCTCCGGAGGTGGTCAGGGATGCATTGTGTACACATTGAACACAAGTGTAAATGCAATGTGTCCTCTCAATCTGGATACAGCAACTTTATGCGGATTGAGAGGACAACAATTTCTGCAGTCAGATTGCAATCAGATTGCAGAAAACACATGTTAGCGCCAGGTGTAAATGGAATCAGGTTGAAGTGATCAAATACAATCTGATCACAGAAAACGCATGTTAGCGCCAGGTGTAAATGGCCTCTAAATGGCCTCATAGAGCACAGAGGAACACTTAATATATTACACATATAGGTCTGGGTATTGGCAAGGACCTCACGATACGATACGTATCACGATACATGGGTCGCGATACGATTGTATCACGATACATTGCGATACAATACATATTGCGATATATTGCAATACTCTACATAATTTACTGAAAATTTAAATATAGAGCTAAAAATACAACACGCTGTACACCACCCAGGTAGTGTAATAATATGTACATCACTTTATATTGATAACTGATAAGTGGACAAATTGAGTCAAAACTACCGAGTGTTGAGTGTCTTACTGAAGGCACTGAAATAAAAAGTATTCTTATTATATTACTGAACACACGGCCGTGCAAAAAAATAGATATGGTATATTTTTCTGAAATATCGATACAGTATTGCGGCAAAATGTATCGTGTCCGGAAGTTGCATTATTTTGGATTAAAATTGAAGAATGGATTTCTGTTTACAGCACACATTTTTATAGCTGTCCTCTAACCAATGCTCAACAGGTTATGAACTCAATAGATGGGTTTCTGTGCAACGTCATCACACACCCTTTCATCCATGCTGCAACCAGCCTCAGCCTCCAACCTGGGACCTCAAGTCCTCCTCTGCCCAGAGCAGCTCCACCCTTTCATCCATGCTGCAACCAGCCTCAGCCTCCAACCTGGGACCTCAAGTCCTCCTCTGCCCAGAGCGGCTCCACCCTTTCATCCATGCTGCAACCAGCCTCAGCCTCCACAAGCCAAGCTCACTCTTCTCTGCACATTCTGGCCAGAGAGCCCATTGTAAATACTTGGACTCTCAGTAAAATACCTTGTCTGCTATTTTGTTTGTTTTTGCCCGGTCTGCCTAGTCACGACAAGATGATGGTCTTAGTAGCTCATTTCACTTCTTCTAAGATGTGTCTAAATAATTGCATCATTAATGGGATACAATGGTTATAAAACTCTGGCAAACCCTCAGCTTCGCTCATGGCTGCTCCAGCTCCAAAACATGTCAACATGGCAGTGCTTGTAGACACCAACGTTTGGCTTCAAAACGGCCCTTCAGAAACCTACATGTATGGGTGATGTCACACTCACTACGTCCACTTTTCTTTACAATCGATGCTTTAACCAAAAGGCTTGCCATCCTGTTCACTCTTTCCCTATGAAAAATGCTGCTAAACTGCTGTAATTCTCCCCTCAGTGTCAAGCCTTCATAGCCCTGTCACCAGCCTGCAGTGCGCATGTGTGGGTCTCATACCTCGTGACAGTCCTGCTGAAACCTCTGGAGCTCCCACATGTCGTTGAGTTTCTCCAGCCATTGCTGGGCCAGTTCTGGTTCCCCCTGAGAGAGGGACAGACAGACAGACAGGCAGACAGGCAGACAGACAGACAGACAGACAGACAGACAGACAGACAGACAGACAGGCAGACAGGCAGACAGACAGGCAGACAGACAGACAGGCAGACAGACAGACAGACAGACAGACAGACAGGGGACTTAGTTCAAAGGTAAAATAACTAAGATCTATACTGTCCCATAGCACTAAATTGTACCTGTACTGTATAAGATGGGGTTGTTGATCAGCTGCTCTGACAGCTCTCTGGCTTTCAAAACTCACTTTCCAGCATGTTCTCTGTTTTTGGAATAAAAAGTCAGCATCCATTTTACTTACAACCTAATGATATTTTGAAATTGTTCTAATGAGCATCCTCATCTCTATTGTGACAATGTGATTTTATCATTTATCCAACAGAAAAGGTGGGAAATCATATAATGCATGAAATAAGATATTTATTTGCTATAAATCATGTCACTATTTACTATTTATAGCAAATAACTACTTTTTTGTGCATTAGGCTACCGTACATGGTTTACCATCTTCTTTAGAGACCCCATTGGTAACTGATTTGCACTGCCTTTTTTTATATGGGTCACTTGGCACATGTAGTGAATTAAAGTGAAAAATGTGAATTTATATTTCTGAAAATTAGCTACTTTACAAAACTAATCCAAGTTGTTAAAACTTTGTGTCACATGGTGTCAGAAGCTCACATGAATTGAAAAATGTAACTGAAAAACCTCAAATCCACAAAATCACTATGTAAAAAAGGCTGTAGTCTGGCGCTGTGCTGCAATTATGGTCTCAGATGGAATTGGTTGACGTTTGTCAAAAATGATCAGTACCTGCACATACCCACAGACAACATACTGTAGGTCAGTGGTCTTCAACAGGGAGTTCCGCCAATTTTTGTCAAAGTAGTTTGTGAAAAAAAACAATATTAAAAAAATAAAATAATACTGAGCAGCCTAATATTGAGTAAACTCAGCATTAATAGGCAATAATAAGCTACTTTTGACAAAAATGATCTATAAAGCAAATCTGATTAATCTACAGTATGTTCGAAACGGATTGTTTACTCCTTGCTTTTTTAATGTAATCTATTAATAAAAAGAAGTGTCAAACCCTGATATCCTCATGTGCGCTGGATTATAAATGTTATTATAAAACGGCTCTCTCAAATCAAGCAATCTGATTGGTTCACAGCCATTGTATAATTCCAGTAACCGAGTTCAATAACCCATGGCCATGGGTTATTGGTTGCCATGGCAACTCTCTTACTAAGAGAGTAATAATAAGGCTTACCTCAAATGACAACGTAGAAAAAAAAATGGCGGAGACAGCTGTCAGATCCTTGTGAATCGATCTTCGCTTATAACTTTACTAATACTTCGCAGAAAATGATGTTTTGTACAAGAATAGATGCGGGCTAATGTCTTCTTTGCAAAAGAAAGGCTGTTAACCCCGCATTTAACCCCGTAACGTTAGTTGGTGTCGGCTTTGCAGAAAGCATTCAGCTTCTCAGCAAGCGCTGAGAATGCAACGCTGCGCTGGAGCTGCCTGTCGGGGATTCCAGAAAGCTCTCAGCTACTCAGCAAGCGCCAGGATTGGCCAATGTCAACTTCAGTCTCCAGAACGATCCAATCAAATCACCCGCATGTTCTTGCGGTCCCGCCTTACAGTAGTGTTTCAACTGACTCTATCAGAATGACATGCCAGTCGGAGTCGGACTTATAGTATTATTATTATTATTATATTATCATACTTGGAAACCGTTTTATAAAAGCAATATAGCACTCGAGCTGCGTGTGTTGTGGAATATATCCCCCTGATCAGCTGTTATCCCACGAGGCCGCAGGCCGAGTGGGATATATTCTTCACAACACACTGGCTCTCATGCTATATTGCTTAATTATAGGCCACACCTAAAATGTAACAATTTTATTTCAAATCGTAGGGGGTCCCTCAGTTTCGCTGTCAACCAAGGGGTACTTGGGCTGAAAAAGGTTGAAGACCCCTACTGTTTATCAAAGCACCTCACATAATATATTGTGTTGTTAATTGAATTCAAAAACCATATGGCTTTCCATATTGCTATTGCAAACGCACACCAAAGCCTACCCTACCCCCCATATACCTACATAAACACCCCAACCCCCACTGCAGCACACACACACACGCACGCACCCACGCACGCACGCACCCCCACACCCCCACACACACACACACACACACGCACACACACACACACGCACCCACACACACACACACACACACACGCACACACACGCACACACACGCACCCACACACGCACACACACGCACCCACACACACACACACACACACACACGCACACACAAAGCGGTCAAAGCGGAGACCTCAACCCTTGAATGAAGTCTGCACTGCCCATAACAATAAATAAAATAGTTTTTATTTTATTTTGCTGGATATTGAAATATTCCCTTACTGATAAAGGCCTGACCAATTTGGATGCAACATTTTGAAGCTTTGTCATACTATTCAACTTTTCAATACTTTTTGATAAATCAAAGATTTTGCGGTGCAAAGCCTCATGTTTTGCTCCAACTTGCTCACTATCCAACTTAATGATGATGACACATCCTCCTTTCCATGTGTTTTCTGCATGCAGGCCAGTCGTACCTGTTGGCGAGCGTGTCGACGCGCTCCCTGATGCGTTGGGAGTAGATGTTGCTCTGGCTGATCAGGCTCTCCCCGGCCTCCATCACAGCCTTGATGCGGTGCAGGTTGAGCTCCATGGTGGTGGTGAAGTCCTTGTGTTTCTTCATGGTGGCTTCCACTGTGGTGGGCAGCTCCACGTGGGCCAGGGCCGATTCCTGGAGGAGCAAGGTCAGGGAAAACATACAGTTAAGGTATGGAGATCATTCCCTGCCTACTAGTCTCACTTGCCAGACTATCTCCACACTTCATTTGGTGCTGTACCAGTGCAGGAGAGAGTCTGGCTGAACTCACTCTCATTCTGGTAGAGCGGGAAAAGAAAATGCTCTGTTATCTTTAGAACAGCCACTGAAAGTACCAAGCAGGCCTGCTTTATTGGACATCCAAATCTTCGTCAAGACTTTGTCATTTTCTGTGTAGGTTGCTAGCTTGCTAGCTAGCATTGTTGTTGTTGTTTCACAGCAGCAGAGGCATTTGAGAGCGGACAGGCAGGGAATGGAAAGGGATTTCCCTTCGCTCCGACTGAAATGGTCAGAGCCAATGGCAGAGCTTATACCTGCAGCTTGCTTCTCAGCATTGATTCAGACTATCTGCCTACCAACACGAGGGTCTCAGGTTCGAGCCCGTGTTACCTCCGGCTTGGTCGGGCGTCCATACAGGCACTGAAATAAGGACATAGATATGTACTGATCCTTGTACTGTAAGTTTGGGGAATGTTTTGGCATCAAAATACTCAAAGTGGAATATATAGCGTAAAGAATTGATGCAAAATATCGGTTTTCAGTCGGTTGAAGAGATCATACACATAAACTCTCTCTCACAAAACACACTGCCAAGAGTTTAATTAGCTATAACTACTTGTCCAGAAGATTTTAAACACGATTTCAGACGGAAGCCCGTCTTTATTGTCACACGAACACTACAACACACTCATGCTGACGGTGGCCGGTAAAATTTGTCCTCTGCATTTGACCCATCCTGGCTTGTCCTTTCCTCCGAGGGGCAGGCCAGGAGCAGTGGTCGCTTTTTCTTTCCAGCGCCCGGGGACCAACTTCGGATGTTGTCGTCACTGGTCGGATGACGATCTTCTGCATGTTTTTAGTGGGGGGTTATGTACGGAGGAACCCCCTGGGGGGTACGGCGAGAACATGCAAACTCCACACAGAAAGGCCCTTTCGACGAGATGTCCACCTGGGCAGTAGGCACTGAAGATATGGGGGGGGTCACAACTCCAGCATCCACAGCGTCCCAGGCGAGAATTTAACTCAGGACCTTCTAGCTGTGAGGCGACAGCGCTACCGACTGCGCCACCGTACTCCCGGTAAGACTGATTGCCATGGTGATAACGCTGGTTCTGCATTTGGCCTTCCAGGCTAATGTGAAGAGCTGGGTCCCTGGTAGAGATTGGTTAGCAAACCTAAAGAGACACATGCCCTGGCAGGCAAGCACGAGACACACACACACAGACACACACACACACACACACACACACACACACACACACACACACACACACACACACACACACACACGAGGAGGAGTCTGGACAGCAATACCTTGTAATATTTCAGAAAGCAAACTGCTCTGTGTGTGATACTGAGTCTGGAAACAATGCAGACTGCCAGATCTGTGATTCTGTATCTTCTCCCCCCCCCCCCTCCCCCCCCCGATTTTTTATTCCATTTTTATCCTCCATTAGTGCTAATTTAATTTATTTATCCTGGTTGCTACTCCACCCTCTGCTGATCTGGGGAAAGCCAAAACTGGCTCCATGCTTCCTCCGAGACATGGGCAGTTAGCCAGCCGCTTCTTTTCACCTGACAGAGGAAGCTTCACCGGTAGGACATAGCACGTGGGAGGGTCACGCTATTCCAACCAGTTCCCCTCCCTCTGAACCGGCGCCTTTAAGACCAGAGCAGGAACCACATTAGCAACCAGGATGTTGCATGTTTTGGTGAAGGGGGTTCCGATATGAAGGAAACCCCCGGGAGGCACGGGGAGAACATGCAAACTCCACACAGAAAGGCCCTTTTGACGACCCCACCCGGGCGGTGGGCACTCGAGGACATGCGGACGGGCACGCATTCCTTCAGCGTTCACAACGTCCCAGGTGGGAATCGAACCCAGGACCTTCGAGCTGTGAGGCGACAGCGCTTACCACTGCGATTCTGTATCTTCTGATCTTGGTTTGTATGTCGTAAACAGACACAGACTCATCTATAGGTCTGGAAAATGTGTTGAAGTCATATTATATTGTGATATTAACTTCCCAAAGACTGCTACGGATTATAGGCATTTTGTATTCTATGTCATAATACACACAATGGGGAGGAGAAGAACAGAGTGAGAAGTGTCTGGCAAACAAACTTCCCTAAATTATTTACTTATTTCCCAGCAAAATAAATAATATGAGATCGGTCATCAGGAGGAGGTTAAAAAACAGATGTTCCCACATTGTGCTAAAACTACACTGGAATTATAATGAAAATCAGAAACTGCAATAATCTGTCAAATAAATACAGTAATTGCAATATGATGTTTTATTGTATAACTGCATTGTATTCATATCACTCCATTTTTTCCAAAAATGCTTCACAACTAAGATAAAATTAGGGATGTTCGATATTGGCTTTTTTACCGATATCCGATATCCGATAATGTCCAACTCTTAATTTCCGATACCGATATCAACCGATACCGATATAAGCGGGCTTTTTTTCCACCAAAATTTCACGTAACAAGTTACATAATGTAGCTTAATGTAGCTGAAGAGTTTAATATATAATATGCATGTTGTGTTAAAGTTGTAAGTGTTAGAGAAGCGAGCTTGTGACCAGAAGGTCGTCGGTTCAATCCCCGGGACCGGCAGGATAAATCTGGGTGGGGAAAGTGAAAAGGCAGCGCTTGCCCCTCCCTCATTACCACCACTGAGGTGCCCTTGAGCAAGGCCCTTAACCCCAACCGCTCCAGTGGAGCTGCTCAGTGGCCAGCAGATCAGACTGTGGTTGTACTGGTCAGCTTCCAGGTATGAATGTGTGTGTGAATGTGAACAGGGCGCTCCTGAAAAAGAGAGCATTGCTCACAGTGAGACTCCCCCTGTATTAAAAAAAAAAAAAAAAAAATCGGCATGAAAACCGATACCGATATTTTCCGATATCGATTTTTTTTATGCTAATATCGGCCGATAATATCGGTAGGCCGATAATATCGGACATCCCTAGATAAAATCTTGTAAATTATGGGTTGCAAACTTTTTGTATCTGTTTTTTGATCTATTCCTATTTGTAATTGAAAAATAATGGACATATCTAGCCAATCAGACGTATAATTGACTCGATACAGTATTCTGTTAGATCTGGAATATCCTGTGAATAAAGTTGACAAATAATTTTAGCTACACACACACACACACGCACGCGGGCACGCACACGCACACGCACACGCACACACACACACACACACACACACACTTCTCAGCAGTGGCAGGTGGCCAGGGTACACATTATCGTGAAGCTACAGCGTAGATCTAGTTACTAGAAGATGCTGCATGTCCGGCCCTGCTCTAATATCACATAATGCACGGATACTGTTACAAAAAGAGACACGCACACATACACACACACACACACACACACACACACACACACACACACACACACACACACACACACACACACACACTTCTCAGCAGTGGCAGGTGGCCAGGGTACACATTATCGTGAAGCTACAGCGTAGATCTAGAGTTACTAGAAGATGCTGCATGTCCGGCCCTGCTCTAATATCACATAATGCACGGATACTGTTACAAAAAGAGACACGCACACACACACATACACACACACAGATGGATGTTCCAGTCAGATGCTGCACAGTGATGTTCTAGCTCTCTCTCTCCCCCCTTTCTCTCCCTGTCTCTCTGAGGACAGAGTGTGGCAGAACTGAGCCAGCCACACCCAGGCCATCCAGGCAAGCAGTCAACACAGTGTATCTCTATGAAGCTCTGCTGCAGTCAGACAGCCAATTCATACACAAAGAGCACACAGCTGAACAGGGACAGTTGGGAAACGTAACCATTATAAAATGATTATGGGAGCGTGTGGACAGAGCCAGTAAAACCTCCCACCTCTATGACCTCCAGTAAAACAGCATCACTCACATTGTTGTTGCCTTATTTCCACTTTACCCAAAGCTTTTTTGGACTTTGATGCTGTATTATTATTGGCTTAGTAACGTGGCATCAGTAAACACACACAGCATGCTCATGTTTAGCTTTTAGTACTACTTTTTAGCTCTCTCCTTTTCCATGATTGGAAGTTGGAAACCCTCATTAGTGTTTTGCTTGCACCTGTGTTTATCCTGCCTTTTCCACACAAAATGGCCCCCGTGAAAAGGGCCTAATACATCACTATCACCAAATAGCATCCCCACATGACATCATAATGGTCCAGGAAGTTCTGCAAATGAACAAGGAGCTCTGGGTCCAGACGACATGGAGGGAAGTTAAACATTGTTCATTTGCATATACAGTACTACTGATTTTGTCATGATACATACATATACAGTATTACTGATTGTTCATTTGCATATACAGTACTACTGATTTTGTCATGATACAAAGCTGGTTGAATATGGGCAAAGTGGCCCTTTAACACGTGTCTGGAGGCACTTCCTTTATGGCCCCCTGCTGTCCGTTTGTTTGCATGTTCTCCCCGTGCTCCCTGGGATTCCTCCATATATAACTCCCAACTAAAAACATGCAGAAGATCATCATCTGACCAGCGGTGGAAGTTGGTCTTCTCACTGCAGCTGCCCAGCGCTCCTGGCCTGACCATGGAGGAGGACGAGCCAGGATGGGTCAAACGCAGAGGACACATTTCACAAGCATGTGTGTGTGTGTACTGGCCACCGTGCATGTGTGCATGCCACGGTGTTTGTGACAAATAAAGACGGGGTTTGTCCGTCCGGTTGAATCTTAATCTTGTATGGCTCACCTGGTTGTTGAGGAAGGACTCGGCCTGTTTGACATCCCACAGGAACAGGTGGAAGATGTGAGCCTGGACCAGCACCTCCCTCCTGCTCTCCCACATCTCCAGCAGCTTGTTCCAGCCGACGTGGAGCTTCTGGAGCCACTGCTGCAGGGCAGCGTGCAGCAGAGGAGCCTCCTCGGACTCCAACAGCTCGTTCACCACCTGCAGACACTGGTAGTCCTCCTCATACCTGCCGGACACAGGACCACTTGCCTTTACACCTGGCCCTAACACATTTCTCTCATCCAGATTGTGTCTAGTTACGGTTTAGCCTGGTTGCAGGACTTTTACTCATGGGATTAAAATACATGTCCGGGTCCACAGAGACATTAGATTGTGTTTTCTCTTTGTATGTCCTTTAGAAAGATAGCAATGGTTTTAGGTAGACCGGCATAGAGGCAATAGCTAATGGGAATATGTCATTACTATTACTGAGGAAACTAAGTGACATCTTGTCCCATTTGTGTCATGATGCATGATGTTAATGCATGAACTAAAGGGGGCTATGGATCCATCTGTCAGATTGTTCAGTCAAACAGTAATGTTGACTTTGTGCCACTAGGGGGCGGCATTGACAATGAATGGGACTGACCCAAGGGTGGAACTACATCACTGGTGGGGGATAACATGTTTACTATAAATGTTGTATGTTTTGATACATTACTCATTTCAATACCTCTAGTCTAGTCTAGTTTGATGTTACTTTCAGCTGCCTGACACCTTGATGCTTTGTGTGCACTTCCTTGTTTCAATTGTCAACACAATATGCTGTGTTTTGTAATGTAGTTTTCTTGAAGTCACCACAGCCGTGGCTCCGCCCCTCAGCAGCTCACCGTCCGATCTCCTCTTTGAGGGCGGCGTGTTTGTTGATGAGTCTCTCCGCCTCCTCCAGAGCAGCTGGTCCGAGGCTCCGCCTCCTCCAGAGCAGCTGGTCCGAGGCTGCAGCCGTCTGAGTCTGGACCAGCCAGGTCAGGAACGAGTCCAGGTCCTGACGGGATAGAGGGAGGGAGAAGAGTCATTCACATTCTACTATTGTGCTTTCTGAAAGCAAGGCACAATCTATAAACTCCTATTTTTCGATCTGCCAAACATTTTGGGCATTCTGGGTGCTATTCGCGATTAAGTGCCATTTTCTCCACCATTGACTTGAATGGGGTTTAGAAAAATCTGGCAAAATCTTGAATTTAATTAGCTGTAGCTTAGAAACAATACCACCTAGAGCAGTGGTTCTCAACTGGTCTAGCCTCATGACCCACATTTTTCCTTAGTCATTAAGTCGCGACCCATTAATTTGCTTAGGCCAATATGCTTTTTAAAGACCCACACTGGGCGGCCTGCGGTCCGACGCTTTGCCCAGAGCCGAACGCTTTAAAGACCCAGAGTGGGCGGCCAGTGTGAGGTCAGTACCTGGAGCTGAGGTGGTCCTGACAGCCTCTGAGCTCTGTAGAAGACGGATGACCTCCATCCAGGAGCTGCTGGACTATCTGGTTGACATCTAGGATCCTTCCCATCAAGCTGTTCATCTCCTGGTCCAGGCTCTCGAACCTACAGGGAAGGGCATTTTGGAATATAATGGGACAGTCATAGTATCCACTCTTGGATACAAAAGTCAGTTTGTAACACACTAACCTGTGTGTCACCACCTCCACGTCCTCCAGCCTCTCGGGGATCTCCATCTTGTCCAGCCACTGCTCCTCCTCGTCGATCCACAGCTCACAGGCGTTGACCTCACTGAACATGCTGTAGACGGCCAGAGTGTCGTGGAGCCAATGCTGCTGGAGCACCGCCACCTCAGCCACCTCTGCATACAGCTGCTCCGTCTCGCCCATACGTACCTGCACCTCCTGCACAGAGAAGAGGAGAGGAGGGGAGAGAGAGGGGAGGAGGAGAGAGGGGAGGAGAGGAGAGGAGAGGAGAGGAGAGGAGAGGAGGAGAGGGGAGGGGAGGGGAGGAGAGAAGAGAGGGGAGTAGAGAAGAGAGAGCGTTCACACTACCAACAATATCAGCACCAAATATTCAGAGAAAAAATGGACCATGATGACTTTAGCGACGTGCTTTTACTTGACTTGCTCTCTAAAGTAAATAACAACATAGTCAATGGATTTGCAGAGAACATGTTTGATGGTGCTTTCATGAGATGATTGTGCTTATGAGAGCAGAGCTAATGGTGCTAATGGCCACCAAGTTTTTAGCAGTAGGTGACTCTGCACACCAAATCTATTGTAGCCTACTGTGGATCAAAGAGTCAAGTCCCCTGGAGCCCATGTTGAGAGCATGGGGTTGAAAGAAACACCTGTAACTTCACCGTGGCTAAATGGCTTTCAACAGGCTACTGGAGACACATGTGGTTAAACCCTGCTCATATTGAAAACATAGGATAATACCGCATTTTGCAGTCAGGGTGGCCAAGAGATTATGCTATTTTCTTAGCATCATGCAAGCAAAAGCTAACTAGCAAACTAGCTTCCAGGTCAGTAAACAGCCTTAGCGCTAATCCCAAAAGGTGATGGTCTTTTTCAAAAAGCGTCTTTATAGTAAACATTCTAGTTGTGAATGGGCCTTTAATCTAAAAATGCTGAGCAGCATCTTAACTAAACACAAACAGCAAACCGCCACACCAAAGCTCTTCTCGCTCAGGAGCTGCTTCCCTGGCTTCATGGTGTTCTGGGCGGGGCAGGATGGTGGCGGAGATGTAAGCATTAGTTCAAGTTGTTTTACACTGCATGCAGGGAATTCCAGTCCACATATTAAAATTTCATAATATAATTTTCTTAACACATTCACTGCCAGACGTTTTTTTTTTACTGTAGGTAGGTTCTGCCAGAGGGTTTTTTTGAGGATTCTGGCTCATCTTTCAAGACCCGAGGATTCTTTTCTGCTAAGATTTTGTGAACACACAATATCTCAAAAGAACTAATAGAATGTGTGCTTTCTCTGTCTAAAAGAGTTAGTTTGTAGAGTTAGTAGTTATGTAAGCATTAGCAGTTGAATACAGCATGGTTTCAGCGTCAGAAAAATTATTCAGAGATAAACGGCTTTTTGTGAAATTCGATAGAACAGTCACTTTAACCATTCATTTTTGGCATCAGTAAGACGTCAGACATCTAAACAATAGTTTTGAACAGTAATTTCCTCCATAACAGCAGGAAACCCCCCTCTGCTTCCAACTCCTCCCTCCGTGGGCGTTCTTCTTGGCTGCAGCGGCCGTGTCACAAGCTTGTCACCAGTCTCACTGCTTTGCTGCTGCTGCTGCCTGTCTGTGCGGCCGCTGTTTGAGGAAGTCTGGATGGACTCGCTCGCTTCTTGGAGTTTTGGTTGAGAGCTTTGATGAAGCTTTTGCGATTCTGGTCATATTTATGCTGCGTGTTTCAAAGTGTGTTCCACCCATAATCTATTATGCAAATTTGCAATCCCGCATCGCCAGCAATCAGCGCGAAAACGAAAGCGTTTTCGCCAAACCATTTTCATGAGAATGGCTTCGTCACACTGCTTTTTGCTTGCCTTCCTCTAGTCAGGAAAGCACTGTCGCCACTTAGTGGGTCGGTGGAATGGGTTGTACACGTTGTACACGTCCAATACTTATATAAGAGATGTAAAAGGGTTAGATGCACATCCCACCGTCAAAAAAACAAAATCGAAAAAAAATTTTGACGTAAAAACACGTCATTGGCAGTGAACGGTTGGATTTTGTTTGACGTAAAAACACGTCATTGGCAGTGAACGTGTTAAGCAAAATCCTGTTGCTGACGATAGCCAAGATGATCGAGTTAATTTGTGCTGCTCTAATACATTGAAATAAATATGAAAGTTAGTCTTAATAACTAGCGGCATCCCTACTTAGTGAAAAATGCAGCAGTCTGGAGGATACGGCACACAAATTCAGCCATATTTAATTTGCAGGTTAGTTTTCCACTGATGTGTATTGTCAGTGACAGGCCCATCCAGACAATTTAATATGGAGGGCTTAGGGCCCAAACACTGACAGGGCACTGGAACCAGTAACTGTGAAATCTCTTCTCAGGTCCCTGCTGGAAGACATCACCAGTCCTCTGCTCACTCGGGACGCCACGAGAGGAGCCGCTCCCGATCACCTCACAGGAACAACAGGGAGAACCACTCCTCAAACAGACCCGACAGGAAGGTCCAGCAACGAGCTCCCCACCAACTGCGCCTGACTGTGGCTGACAGAGGATGACGAGAAACACATCAAGCTGAGCGCCCATTGGTTCAACACAGGTGCATCACAAACCCACAGTGAAGTGTAGAAACTTAAATTTTATATCTATTCCAAGCTGTCACTCTATATTTTACATAAATACCACCTGTAATGCCTACATTAACAATAAAATAAGTAATCTGAAGGGCTGGGTCATTTGAGCAGTGAGTGTGGGTGGCGCTAATGCATGTTTTAATCTGTTTAGAAACCGCTGTTGGACTGTGTTTAATTACCGTAAATTCCGGACTATAAGGCGCACCGGTGTATAAGCCGCACCTTCAAAGTTGACTATTTTTTTCTTATATAAGCCGCACCGGACTATAAGCCACGGGTGTTTTAATGTTTTTTTTTATTTTTTTTTATTGTGTTTTAATGTTTAATTACCATATGTATGCTCCCATTTATTAACATTTCAACAAAACAACATAACACAACACCACCTGTGTTGTTATTTACAGTGCACACAGTGTCATACAGTGTCATACAGTGTCATACAGTGTGGTGAAAAGAGGGCAAGAGAGGAAATTAAAACAGAAGTGGATTTATAGTTAGAAAGAGTGCTAAAAAAGAGCTTTTTTTTTTTTTTTTTTTTTTTTTTTGAAAAAATCCATAGATAAGCCGCACCGTTATATAAGCCGCAGGGGCCAAAAAAGGCCAAAAAACGGGAAAAAAGGTGCGGCTTATAGTCCGGAATTTACGGTAGCTTATGGCTCATTTCCACCACATTTTACTGCCCTGCACAGCTCGTCACCAGTCGGCTCTACTCGTTTCGGCCCGATGGATGTTCTGCTTCGACCGCCGTTCATCTGCCCCCGCCCACAGCTGGTCGTCATAGCGACCGCATATCTGTCCTCCGCCTAATAGCCGAAGTAGGCTATAACATAACGTTACAATTAAATCCATCCACAGAACTTTTAAACTGTTTATGAAATACTGGTGCCTCTAAATGACCTACAGTGTACATGGGCAAATGTGACAATCGGCCAGGAGAATGGATATCACTTTGTAGTTAGTCAAACTCACAGGCATGCGCTGCGCGCGGACGGGAGAGGCGCAACAGAGTGAAGCCTGTACCCCGGCGGCTTCTGACCAGGCAAGACCGCGGCTTCACCAAAGACCCGCTGCGGCCTAGCGGAGCGCTGCACTCAACTAGCTTCCTGAGCAGCTGACTTTTTTCAGACAATTGAAATCACCGCCGCGATTTTATTTCACCAGAGGCGAAGGCAGCAAAACAAAAGACTGATGGAAATATACATAACAGAAGAGAAGGTAAGCCCACTAAACTGGTATGCAGCATTGCATTGACACGATTCTGCCTGACCAATCAGTCGTCAACAATGTTTTCATGTCACCGTATGGTACCGGGTTCACAGAATAGAACCCAGACGAGGCAGGTACGACAAGTAGCACGACTCGAGGCCAATACAACCCGGGCTGGGACAGTTTTTACCGGTGGAATGAGACCATTTATCAAGTCGAGCGGAGCGGGACCGCGCTACTACCTGCAGTGGAAATGGGCCATAAGTAACTTTAGTGTCACTGTAGAAGTAGAATGAAAATAGTTCTCCAGAGACAAATATCTCTGAACCCAATACAACTATCTGATATTACACTAATCATGAGAGTGATAATTGTTCAAATGATTATCATTGTAATAATAATGTGCAATATTTGTATTGTGGAATAAACTATATTTGTCAGACAGTGTAGTTCAAACCCCATAGTAGGCTGTGCACAGGAATAAGATCTAAATATCTGAGTGCTGATAGCATTGATATAGCATTGCTTTGGCTCACACCATTTTGCTTCCACAATTGAAATAAACCTATTGCAGCCCCACGGCGAGCTGTGAAGTGAAAGCAAAGCATTGGATTAAGATAGGAATAATTTCATTCCAAAACAAGATATGAAGGGGGGGGGGGGGGGGTGTAATGTAAAAAATGTGGCGTGTAATAAAATTTACAGTAATAGTTATTTTGAGCTAATTTTTTGTTGTTGTCGTAAACCCAAAAAATAAACGAGTCATGTTTTGGGCTCAAACGCTTCCTATAGACATTGCTGTCGACTTTGAACTGACAGCGATCTTGCGCGTTGTCTTCCAACCCTTGGTCTGGTCTGACAGGTCACATGATGTCATCAACAGGCACAACAGCATGGAGCGGTGGGTCCGACTCTTTGGGTTGTATCTCACACACACACACACACAATGTCGTTCACGCTATCATAAATCACTTTCTCTGAACAGCTATTTGTAAACCGTCTATTTATAAAGCATCTCGAGATAACTTGTTATGATTTGGCGTTAAATAAATAAAATTGACTTTTCCATACTGCTATAGACCTTATTCGATTGACGTCACTCACGTACGGGCACGCACACCGCCGCCATATTGTTGACATAGCGCTGCAGCTTTAAGTGACAGCCTATGTGAGAGCAGCGTTTATAGGAAGCTAGCCGCCGTTATCGTTACCTGTATCATTCCTGTTGTGTTTGGATGGTGACATGCGTTACACACGGCTGTAGTAATGACAGCAATAAAGTCCCTGTGGTTTGTTTCTATCTCTACCGTCCACAGACGTGAAGGGAGCGAGACGGAGGATACGTCAGCAGCACAGGAGAGGTGTGGATAGTTAGGAGAGACAGGTGAAACTTTCTGACAGCTCCTCACAGCAAAGTTTGTTCACCTCGTTTTTTCTTTTGTTTATTATTACAGGCATTAACGGCAGCATACAAACAACTGTGGGGTTTTTATTGCTGTCATTACCATCGCTATTTTGTAATGGAACAGAAATGACAATAAGGCTATTACTAGTTGTCAGCTGCAGCGCTGTGTGCGCGCAGGACGGTATGTCAACAATATGGTGGCGTCAGGGTTAGCGAATAAGGTCTATTATCAGAATCTAAGTTATCCTTTGGCACAAACGCTTTAGCTTTGCCATAAAATGTCTGATTGAAAAAGTAATTGATTATCACAAATTGTATTCAGTGTCCCACACTCAGATGTATGTGCTCCTAAGACTTTCTATGAATAGAAAGTAGAAAATAATTAAACGCCACAATAAGGGATTGTGTTGTGTTGGGCACGTGTAGTTTGGTAAGAAGAAATTATATATTTAATGAAATTTAGACCCAGTAGCAGCCTGTCGTTCTGTGTTGGTTTAATTGTGCTGTAGAGCAAGTTTGACATGTTTCACACTGGTGTAAAGCAGTCACCAGTTAAGAGGTTATTCATGTCATTGAAGCACTTTAACTGCTCAAAATTGATTCGACTGAGGACAGCTCCACTCGCGGTAATGTAGCATTGATTGCATTCAGGCGTAGCAAACTACTGGCCAGGAAGTTATAGCCAATTATATTACATAAGGCTGCACTGAGCAATAGACTACATGCACAACTTCTTTACTTCCTGAAATTAGTACAGCTTCTTTATTTCCTGTCCTACACTATTGGATGAACTGATGAATCAGGTGTGCCTGATGACTGTTGTGACTGCAGCACACCTGACATTAATCACTTCATCCAATAGTGATGACAGGAAATAAAGAAGCTGTACTCATTTCAGGAAGTAGTGGACTTGTGCATGTAGCCCATTGTCTCTTTACACTATGAAGGGGGAACTTAGTCAGATAAAATGATCAGAAGGTAAGAAAGCCATGGATGGATACTGCAAGGGGATTTTGGAGTTTGACTTCAGAGGTATGAGAATAAGATGAAGCAAAACGTAGGAAAGCATAATGGTAACATTGGTACAGTATATATTGTAATTCCACAATATATCCCCAGAAGAGATGGGTATACTCATGGTGCACCGTTGGGAACATCACAAAATGATTTTCAACAACACAAAAGTTTCTAATTCAGTAAACACTTCTAATCTTAATGAAATAACGTGAAGAAGGAAAATAAAGACCACGTGTTGGTGTCACAGTTTTGGACTCAAGTAGAGGTTGTGAGTGAAAGAAGCTGAGAGCAGCTGATGTATACGGCTGTTCATTGACACTTCACTGTATTACTGCTACACTACGCACCATCAGCCATCTTCTGAAGGTCCTTGAAGATGCGAAGGTGGTGAGCCAGGTCTGTGGCCAGAATGATGTCCCTCATCAAATCCAACATGCGCTGGTAGTCCTGAAAAATAACGAAAATAATATGAATATCCACATAAAGTGATATTATTTATAGTGAATTAAATCTATCTGTGAGAGAGAGAGAGAGAGAGAGAGAGAGAGTGAGAGAGAGAGATGTTTGGGTAATGTGTGGAGGGCAGACCTCTCACCTTCATGGGTGTTCAGAATGGCGATGGCCTGGGCAAAGTGCTGTCTGTCTCTATCATAAATAGAACATGAGAGGAAAATGTATGAATACATTTGAAGTGGGTGTTTTTCAAGGAATACTGATGCAACACAATGTAAGACACATGGGCCATTCAAAAGACTGCCAGAGCCTGAACTCAAAAGTACTGTATAGACCAAATCACCTGGATGTTTACATTTACTTCCGGGTACCCCTGGGTCCACACATTATAATGGCGGTGGACGGCACAAACTGACGTGTTGAAGACAAAAACAGACAAAGAAGACAAAAATGGTTCGTCCGTGTTGTGTTGTTGTTTAATATCATTCATAACAACACTTTCACTAACGACCAGACTAGCTAATTTACCTGTTGGACCAGACCAGAGTAGACTTGACGCTAAATTAAATTAACGTGGCGTCAGTAGCTCTGTTTGTAACGTTAACGTAACCTCGCGTCACCAGGCTCTTCTACGTTAATGAGTCTGCAAAACAGCGAGTTTGACAGACAAACAAACATTATTAGCTAGCTAACACTACATAAAACAAACACAGAAGAAAGGCTAGATACGTCGGACAAGCATGTTTACCAACCGTTTAACCATTTAAATTGAAAGTAGTCGGCCGAAAACAACGAGAGGGTTTGACAGCATTTATTTGACAACACGCACATTTAAACCTGCCGCCTTCCCCAAGTGGTACCCGGAAGTAAATTTGTTTACATGGTGACGTCACGGTGATTTGGTCTATTACAGGGACGCCGAGTTTGATGTTTGGCCACTAGGTGTCGCACTAACAACAAGACTGGCTCTCAGCCTGTGAAGTGGGTTAACTATGAACCTATCAACTCCTGTCAAAGATCATCATATATGTTTATATTATATATGTATGCATGTATGTATGTGTGTGTGTGTGTGTGTGTGTGTGTGTGTGTGTATATATATCATATATATATATATATATATATATATATATATATATATTAACATTTATTTATTATGTCAGCTTAGAAACATGAGAAAACTGGGTAGAAACGACAAAAACAAATAAACAGACATAAGGGTTAAAAACATACATACGATTAGAGCTAAAAGTAAGTAAAAGTGCATGTGGCAACGTGCAAATATGACAGTGTGTGAAAGTCTTTCATTGTTTGTTTGGAATACGGACGGCTGTTGGGATGAAGGAGCTCCAATAAGTGAAACGCTAAGTTGTGACTTTACCTCCATCACAGAGCAGCCAGGACAGATTGCTGAAAACACAAATAGACACAAATGACACAATCCTTAATGTACTATTTCAAATGAAACCCTGTCCTGAATAGCCCTGTATTGTGTTAGGCTACTAGTCTAGAACCTGTCACCTCTGTTACAAACCTTTAAGAAATCGAGAAAACAGGTTGTTAAAATGATGATTGGCCGTTGTAGTTAAATGATATGTGAATGATATGTAAATGATGTGTGCGCTGGAGCTTATGCATTAGCAGCCATTTACACCTGGCGTTAACATGTGTTTTCTGTGATCAGATTGCAATCACATTGTGTTTTATCACTTGAAATGCCAGGTGTAAACACCCCCAAAACGCATTGAAGGATTGCAATCTGATCGGCCAAACCACCTCCGGAGGTGGTCAGGGATGCATTGTGTACACATTGAACACAAGTGTAAATGCAATGTGTCCTCTCAATCTGGATACAGCAACTTTATGCGGATTGAGAGGACAACAATTTCTGCAGTCAGATTGCAATCAGATTGCAGAAAACACATGTTAGCGCCAGGTGTAAATGGAATCAGGTTGAAGTGATCAAATACAATCTGATCACAGAAAACGCATGTTAGCGCCAGGTGTAAATGGCCTCTAAATGGCCTCATAGAGCACAGAGGAACACTTAATATATTACACATATAGGTCTGGGTATTGGCAAGGACCTCACGATACGATACGTATCACGATACATGGGTCGCGATACGATTGTATCACGATACATTGCGATACAATACATATTGCGATATATTGCAATACTCTACATAATTTACTGAAAATTTAAATATAGAGCTAAAAATACAACACGCTGTACACCACCCAGGTAGTGTAATAATATGTACATCACTTTATATTGATAACTGATAAGTGGACAAATTGAGTCAAAACTACCGAGTGTTGAGTGTCTTACTGAAGGCACTGAAATAAAAAGTATTCTTATTATATTACTGAACACACGGCCGTGCAAAAAAATAGATATGGTATATTTTTCTGAAATATCGATACAGTATTGCGGCAAAATGTATCGTGTCCGGAAGTTGCATTATTTTGGATTAAAATTGAAGAATGGATTTCTGTTTACAGCACACATTTTTATAGCTGTCCTCTAACCAATGCTCAACAGGTTATGAACTCAATAGATGGGTTTCTGTGCAACGTCATCACACACCCTTTCATCCATGCTGCAACCAGCCTCAGCCTCCAACCTGGGACCTCAAGTCCTCCTCTGCCCAGAGCGGCTCCACCCTTTCATCCATGCTGCAACCAGCCTCAGCCTCCACAAGCCAAGCTCACTCTTCTCTGCACATTCTGGCCAGAGAGCCCATTGTAAATACTTGGACTCTCAGTAAAATACCTTGTCTGCTATTTTGTTTGTTTTTGCCCGGTCTGCCTAGTCACGACAAGATGATGGTCTTAGTAGCTCATTTCACTTCTTCTAAGATGTGTCTAAATAATTGCATCATTAATGGGATACAATGGTTATAAAACTCTGGCAAACCCTCAGCTTCGCTCATGGCTGCTCCAGCTCCAAAACATGTCAACATGGCAGTGCTTGTAGACACCAACGTTTGGCTTCAAAACGGCCCTTCAGAAACCTACATGTATGGGTGATGTCACACTCACTACGTCCACTTTTCTTTACAATCGATGCTTTAACCAAAAGGCTTGCCATCCTGTTCACTCTTTCCCTATGAAAAATGCTGCTAAACTGCTGTAATTCTCCCCTCAGTGTCAAGCCTTCATAGCCCTGTCACCAGCCTGCAGTGCGCATGTGTGGGTCTCATACCTCGTGACAGTCCTGCTGAAACCTCTGGAGCTCCCACATGTCGTTGAGTTTCTCCAGCCATTGCTGGGCCAGTTCTGGTTCCCCCTGAGAGAGGGACAGACAGACAGACAGACAGGCAGACAGACAGACAGACAGACAGACAGACAGACAGACAGGCAGACAGGCAGACAGACAGGCAGACAGACAGACAGGCAGACAGACAGACAGACAGACAGACAGGGGACTTAGTTCAAAGGTAAAATAACTAAGATCTATACTGTCCCATAGCACTAAATTGTACCTGTACTGTATAAGATGGGGTTGTTGATCAGCTGCTCTGACAGCTCTCTGGCTTTCAAAACTCACTTTCCAGCATGTTCTCTGTTTTTGGAATAAAAAGTCAGCATCCATTTTACTTACAACCTAATGATATTTTGAAATTGTTCTAATGAGCATCCTCATCTCTATTGTGACAATGTGATTTTATCATTTATCCAACAGAAAAGGTGGGAAATCATATAATGCATGAAATAAGATATTTATTTGCTATAAATCATGTCACTATTTACTATTTATAGCAAATAACTACTTTTTTGTGCATTAGGCTACCGTACATGGTTTACCATCTTCTTTAGAGACCCCATTGGTAACTGATTTGCACTGCCTTTTTTTATATGGGTCACTTGGCACATGTAGTGAATTAAAGTGAAAAATGTGAATTTATATTTCTGAAAATTAGCTACTTTACAAAACTAATCCAAGTTGTTAAAACTTTGTGTCACATGGTGTCAGAAGCTCACATGAATTGAAAAATGTAACTGAAAAACCTCAAATCCACAAAATCACTATGTAAAAAAGGCTGTAGTCTGGCGCTGTGCTGCAATTATGGTCTCAGATGGAATTGGTTGACGTTTGTCAAAAATGATCAGTACCTGCACATACCCACAGACAACATACTGTAGGTCAGTGGTCTTCAACAGGGAGTTCCGCCAATTTTTGTCAAAGTAGTTTGTGAAAAAAAACAATATTAAAAAAATAAAATAATACTGAGCAGCCTAATATTGAGTAAACTCAGCATTAATAGGCAATAATAAGCTACTTTTGACAAAAATGATCTATAAAGCAAATCTGATTAATCTACAGTATGTTCGAAACGGATTGTTTACTCCTTGCTTTTTTAATGTAATCTATTAATAAAAAGAAGTGTCAAACCCTGATATCCTCATGTGCGCTGGATTATAAATGTTATTATAAAACGGCTCTCTCAAATCAAGCAATCTGATTGGTTCACAGCCATTGTATAATTCCAGTAACCGAGTTCAATAACCCATGGCCATGGGTTATTGGTTGCCATGGCAACTCTCTTACTAAGAGAGTAATAATAAGGCTTACCTCAAATGACAACGTAGAAAAAAAAATGGCGGAGACAGCTGTCAGATCCTTGTGAATCGATCTTCGCTTATAACTTTACTAATACTTCGCAGAAAATGATGTTTTGTACAAGAATAGATGCGGGCTAATGTCTTCTTTGCAAAAGAAAGGCTGTTAACCCCGCATTTAACCCCGTAACGTTAGTTGGTGTCGGCTTTGCAGAAAGCATTCAGCTTCTCAGCAAGCGCTGAGAATGCAACGCTGCGCTGGAGCTGCCTGTCGGGGATTCCAGAAAGCTCTCAGCTACTCAGCAAGCGCCAGGATTGGCCAATGTCAACTTCAGTCTCCAGAACGATCCAATCAAATCACCCGCATGTTCTTGCGGTCCCGCCTTACAGTAGTGTTTCAACTGACTCTATCAGAATGACATGCCAGTCGGAGTCGGACTTATAGTATTATTATTATTATTATATTATCATACTTGGAAACCGTTTTATAAAAGCAATATAGCACTCGAGCTGCGTGTGTTGTGGAATATATCCCCCTGATCAGCTGTTATCCCACGAGGCCGCAGGCCGAGTGGGATATATTCTTCACAACACACTGGCTCTCATGCTATATTGCTTAATTATAGGCCACACCTAAAATGTAACAATTTTATTTCAAATCGTAGGGGGTCCCTCAGTTTCGCTGTCAACCAAGGGGTACTTGGGCTGAAAAAGGTTGAAGACCCCTACTGTTTATCAAAGCACCTCACATAATATATTGTGTTGTTAATTGAATTCAAAAACCATATGGCTTTCCATATTGCTATTGCAAACGCACACCAAAGCCTACCCTACCCCCCATATACCTACATAAACACCCCAACCCCCACTGCAGCACACACACACACGCACGCACCCACGCACGCACGCACCCCCACACCCCCACACACACACACACACACACGCACACACACACACACGCACCCACACACACACACACACACACACGCACACACACGCACACACACGCACCCACACACGCACACACACGCACCCACACACACACACACACACACACACGCACACACAAAGCGGTCAAAGCGGAGACCTCAACCCTTGAATGAAGTCTGCACTGCCCATAACAATAAATAAAATAGTTTTTATTTTATTTTGCTGGATATTGAAATATTCCCTTACTGATAAAGGCCTGACCAATTTGGATGCAACATTTTGAAGCTTTGTCATACTATTCAACTTTTCAATACTTTTTGATAAATCAAAGATTTTGCGGTGCAAAGCCTCATGTTTTGCTCCAACTTGCTCACTATCCAACTTAATGATGATGACACATCCTCCTTTCCATGTGTTTTCTGCATGCAGGCCAGTCGTACCTGTTGGCGAGCGTGTCGACGCGCTCCCTGATGCGTTGGGAGTAGATGTTGCTCTGGCTGATCAGGCTCTCCCCGGCCTCCATCACAGCCTTGATGCGGTGCAGGTTGAGCTCCATGGTGGTGGTGAAGTCCTTGTGTTTCTTCATGGTGGCTTCCACTGTGGTGGGCAGCTCCACGTGGGCCAGGGCCGATTCCTGGAGGAGCAAGGTCAGGGAAAACATACAGTTAAGGTATGGAGATCATTCCCTGCCTACTAGTCTCACTTGCCAGACTATCTCCACACTTCATTTGGTGCTGTACCAGTGCAGGAGAGAGTCTGGCTGAACTCACTCTCATTCTGGTAGAGCGGGAAAAGAAAATGCTCTGTTATCTTTAGAACAGCCACTGAAAGTACCAAGCAGGCCTGCTTTATTGGACATCCAAATCTTCGTCAAGACTTTGTCATTTTCTGTGTAGGTTGCTAGCTTGCTAGCTAGCATTGTTGTTGTTGTTTCACAGCAGCAGAGGCATTTGAGAGCGGACAGGCAGGGAATGGAAAGGGATTTCCCTTCGCTCCGACTGAAATGGTCAGAGCCAATGGCAGAGCTTATACCTGCAGCTTGCTTCTCAGCATTGATTCAGACTATCTGCCTACCAACACGAGGGTCTCAGGTTCGAGCCCGTGTTACCTCCGGCTTGGTCGGGCGTCCATACAGGCACTGAAATAAGGACATAGATATGTACTGATCCTTGTACTGTAAGTTTGGGGAATGTTTTGGCATCAAAATACTCAAAGTGGAATATATAGCGTAAAGAATTGATGCAAAATATCGGTTTTCAGTCGGTTGAAGAGATCATACACATAAACTCTCTCTCACAAAACACACTGCCAAGAGTTTAATTAGCTATAACTACTTGTCCAGAAGATTTTAAACACGATTTCAGACGGAAGCCCGTCTTTATTGTCACACGAACACTACAACACACTCATGCTGACGGTGGCCGGTAAAATTTGTCCTCTGCATTTGACCCATCCTGGCTTGTCCTTTCCTCCGAGGGGCAGGCCAGGAGCAGTGGTCGCTTTTTCTTTCCAGCGCCCGGGGACCAACTTCGGATGTTGTCGTCACTGGTCGGATGACGATCTTCTGCATGTTTTTAGTGGGGGGTTATGTACGGAGGAACCCCCTGGGGGGTACGGCGAGAACATGCAAACTCCACACAGAAAGGCCCTTTCGACGAGATGTCCACCTGGGCAGTAGGCACTGAAGATATGGGGGGGGTCACAACTCCAGCATCCACAGCGTCCCAGGCGAGAATTTAACTCAGGACCTTCTAGCTGTGAGGCGACAGCGCTACCGACTGCGCCACCGTACTCCCGGTAAGACTGATTGCCATGGTGATAACGCTGGTTCTGCATTTGGCCTTCCAGGCTAATGTGAAGAGCTGGGTCCCTGGTAGAGATTGGTTAGCAAACCTAAAGAGACACATGCCCTGGCAGGCAAGCACGAGACACACACACACAGACACACAGACACACACACACACACACACACACACACACACACACACACACACACACACACGAGGAGGAGTCTGGACAGCAATACCTTGTAATATTTCAGAAAGCAAACTGCTCTGTGTGTGATACTGAGTCTGGAAACAATGCAGACTGCCAGATCTGTGATTCTGTATCTTCTCCCCCCCCCGATTTTTTATTCCATTTTTATCCTCCATTAGTGCTCATTTAATTTATTTATCCTGGTTGCTACTCCACCCTCTGCTGATCTGGGGAAAGCCAAAACTGGCTCCATGCTTCCTCCGAGACATGGGCAGTTAGCCAGCCGCTTCTTTTCACCTGACAGAGGAAGCTTCACCGGTAGGACATAGCACGTGGGAGGGTCACGCTATTCCAACCAGTTCCCCTCCCTCTGAACCGGCGCCTTTAAGACCAGAGCAGGAACCACATTAGCAACCAGGATGTTGCATGTTTTGGTGAGGGGTTCCGATATGAAGGAAACCCCCGGGAGGCACGGGGAGAACATGCAAACTCCACACAGAAAGGCCCTTTTGACGACCCCACCCGGGCGGTGGGCACTCGAGGACATGCGGACGGGCACGCATTCCTTCAGCGTTCACAACGTCCCAGGTGGGAATCGAACCCAGGACCTTCGAGCTGTGAGGCGACAGCGCTTACCACTGCGATTCTGTATCTTCTGATCTTGGTTTGTATGTCGTAAACAGACACAGACTCATCTATAGGTCTGGAAAATGTGTTGAAGTCATATTATATTGTGATATTAACTTCCCAAAGACTGCTACGGATTATAGGCATTTTGTATTCTATGTCATAATACACACAATGGGGAGGAGAAGAACAGAGTGAGAAGTGTCTGGCAAACAAACTTCCCTAAATTATTTACTTATTTCCCAGCAAAATAAATAATATGAGATCGGTCATCAGGAGGAGGTTAAAAAACAGATGTTCCCACATTGTGCTAAAACTACACTGGAATTATAATGAAAATCAGAAACTGCAATAATCTGTCAAATAAATACAGTAATTGCAATATGATGTTTTATTGTATAACTGCATTGTATTCATATCACTCCATTTTTTCCAAAAATGCTTCACAACTAAGATAAAATTAGGGATGTTCGATATTGGCTTTTTTACCGATATCCGATATCCGATAATGTCCAACTCTTAATTTCCGATACCGATATCAACCGATACCGATATAAGCGGGCTTTTTTTCCACCAAAATTTCACGTAACAAGTTACATAATGTAGCTTAATGTAGCTGAAGAGTTTAATATATAATATGCATGTTGTGTTAAAGTTGTAAGTGTTAGAGAAGCGAGCTTGTGACCAGAAGGTCGTCGGTTCAATCCCCGGGACCGGCAGGATAAATCTGGGTGGGGAAAGTGAAAAGGCAGCGCTTGCCCCTCCCTCATTACCACCACTGAGGTGCCCTTGAGCAAGGCCCTTAACCCCAACCGCTCCAGTGGAGCTGCTCAGTGGCCAGCAGATCAGACTGTGGTTGTACTGGTCAGCTTCCAGGTATGAATGTGTGTGTGAATGTGAACAGGGCGCTCCTGAAAAAGAGAGCATTGCTCACAGTGAGACCCCCCCTGTATTAAAAAAAAAAAAAAAAAAATCGGCATGAAAACCGATACCGATATTTTCCGATATCGATTTTTTTTATGCTAATATCGGCCGATAATATCGGTAGGCCGATAATATCGGACATCCCTAGATAAAATCTTGTAAATTATGGGTTGCAAACTTTTTGTATCTGTTTTTTGATCTATTCCTATTTGTAATTGAAAAATAATGGACATATCTAGCCAATCAGACGTATAATTGACTCGATACAGTATTCTGTTAGATCTGGAATATCCTGTGAATAAAGTTGACAAATAATTTTAGCTACACACACACACACACGCACGCGGGCACGCACACGCACACGCACACGCACACACACACACACACACACACACACTTCTCAGCAGTGGCAGGTGGCCAGGGTACACATTATCGTGAAGCTACAGCGTAGATCTAGTTACTAGAAGATGCTGCATGTCCGGCCCTGCTCTAATATCACATAATGCACGGATACTGTTACAAAAAGAGACACGCACACATACACACACACACACACACACACACACACACACACACACACACACACACACACACACACACACACACACACTTCTCAGCAGTGGCAGGTGGCCAGGGTACACATTATCGTGAAGCTACAGCGTAGATCTAGAGTTACTAGAAGATGCTGCATGTCCGGCCCTGCTCTAATATCACATAATGCACGGATACTGTTACAAAAAGAGACACGCACACACACACATACACACACACAGATGGATGTTCCAGTCAGATGCTGCACAGTGATGTTCTAGCTCTCTCTCTCCCCCCTTTCTCTCCCTGTCTCTCTGAGGACAGAGTGTGGCAGAACTGAGCCAGCCACACCCAGGCCATCCAGGCAAGCAGTCAACACAGTGTATCTCTATGAAGCTCTGCTGCAGTCAGACAGCCAATTCATACACAAAGAGCACACAGCTGAACAGGGACAGTTGGGAAACGTAACCATTATAAAATGATTATGGGAGCGTGTGGACAGAGCCAGTAAAACCTCCCACCTCTATGACCTCCAGTAAAACAGCATCACTCACATTGTTGTTGCCTTATTTCCACTTTACCCAAAGCTTTTTTGGACTTTGATGCTGTATTATTATTGGCTTAGTAACGTGGCATCAGTAAACACACACAGCATGCTCATGTTTAGCTTTTAGTACTACTTTTTAGCTCTCTCCTTTTCCATGATTGGAAGTTGGAAACCCTCATTAGTGTTTTGCTTGCACCTGTGTTTATCCTGCCTTTTCCACACAAAATGGCCCCCGTGAAAAGGGCCTAATACATCACTATCACCAAATAGCATCCCCACATGACATCATAATGGTCCAGGAAGTTCTGCAAATGAACAAGGAGCTCTGGGTCCAGACGACATGGAGGGAAGTTAAACATTGTTCATTTGCATATACAGTACTACTGATTTTGTCATGATACATACATATACAGTATTACTGATTGTTCATTTGCATATACAGTACTACTGATTTTGTCATGATACAAAGCTGGTTGAATATGGGCAAAGTGGCCCTTTAACACGTGTCTGGAGGCACTTCCTTTATGGCCCCCTGCTGTCCGTTTGTTTGCATGTTCTCCCCGTGCTCCCTGGGATTCCTCCATATATAACTCCCAACTAAAAACATGCAGAAGATCATCATCTGACCAGCGGTGGAAGTTGGTCTTCTCACTGCAGCTGCCCAGCGCTCCTGGCCTGACCATGGAGGAGGACGAGCCAGGATGGGTCAAACGCAGAGGACACATTTCACAAGCATGTGTGTGTGTGTACTGGCCACCGTGCATGTGTGCATGCCACGGTGTTTGTGACAAATAAAGACGGGGTTTGTCCGTCCGGTTGAATCTTAATCTTGTATGGCTCACCTGGTTGTTGAGGAAGGACTCGGCCTGTTTGACATCCCACAGGAACAGGTGGAAGATGTGAGCCTGGACCAGCACCTCCCTCCTGCTCTCCCACATCTCCAGCAGCTTGTTCCAGCCGACGTGGAGCTTCTGGAGCCACTGCTGCAGGGCAGCGTGCAGCAGAGGAGCCTCCTCGGACTCCAACAGCTCGTTCACCACCTGCAGACACTGGTAGTCCTCCTCATACCTGCCGGACACAGGACCACTTGCCTTTACACCTGGCCCTAACACATTTCTCTCATCCAGATTGTGTCTAGTTACGGTTTAGCCTGGTTGCAGGACTTTTACTCATGGGATTAAAATACATGTCCGGGTCCACAGAGACATTAGATTGTGTTTTCTCTTTGTATGTCCTTTAGAAAGATAGCAATGGTTTTAGGTAGACCGGCATAGAGGCAATAGCTAATGGGAATATGTCATTACTATTACTGAGGAAACTAAGTGACATCTTGTCCCATTTGTGTCATGATGCATGATGTTAATGCATGAACTAAAGGGGGCTATGGATCCATCTGTCAGATTGTTCAGTCAAACAGTAATGTTGACTTTGTGCCACTAGGGGGCGGCATTGACAATGAATGGGACTGACCCAAGGGTGGAACTACATCACTGGTGGGGGATAACATGTTTACTATAAATGTTGTATGTTTTGATACATTACTCATTTCAATACCTCTAGTCTAGTCTAGTTTGATGTTACTTTCAGCTGCCTGACACCTTGATGCTTTGTGTGCACTTCCTTGTTTCAATTGTCAACACAATATGCTGTGTTTTGTAATGTAGTTTTCTTGAAGTCACCACAGCCGTGGCTCCGCCCCTCAGCAGCTCACCGTCCGATCTCCTCTTTGAGGGCGGCGTGTTTGTTGATGAGTCTCTCCGCCTCCTCCAGAGCAGCTGGTCCGAGGCTCCGCCTCCTCCAGAGCAGCTGGTCCGAGGCTGCAGCCGTCTGAGTCTGGACCAGCCAGGTCAGGAACGAGTCCAGGTCCTGACGGGATAGAGGGAGGGAGAAGAGTCATTCACATTCTACTATTGTGCTTTCTGAAAGCAAGGCACAATCTATAAACTCCTATTTTTCGATCTGCCAAACATTTTGGGCATTCTGGGTGCTATTCGCGATTAAGTGCCATTTTCTCCACCATTGACTTGAATGGGGTTTAGAAAAATCTGGCAAAATCTTGAATTTAATTAGCTGTAGCTTAGAAACAATACCACCTAGAGCAGTGGTTCTCAACTGGTCTAGCCTCATGACCCACATTTTTCCTTAGTCATTAAGTCGCGACCCATTAATTTGCTTAGGCCAATATGCTTTTTAAAGACCCACACTGGGCGGCCTGCGGTCCGACGCTTTGCCCAGAGCCGAACGCTTTAAAGACCCAGAGTGGGCGGCCAGTGTGAGGTCAGTACCTGGAGCTGAGGTGGTCCTGACAGCCTCTGAGCTCTGTAGAAGACGGATGACCTCCATCCAGGAGCTGCTGGACTATCTGGTTGACATCTAGGATCCTTCCCATCAAGCTGTTCATCTCCTGGTCCAGGCTCTCGAACCTACAGGGAAGGGCATTTTGGAATATAATGGGACAGTCATAGTATCCACTCTTGGATACAAAAGTCAGTTTGTAACACACTAACCTGTGTGTCACCACCTCCACGTCCTCCAGCCTCTCGGGGATCTCCATCTTGTCCAGCCACTGCTCCTCCTCGTCGATCCACAGCTCACAGGCGTTGACCTCACTGAACATGCTGTAGACGGCCAGAGTGTCGTGGAGCCAATGCTGCTGGAGCACCGCCACCTCAGCCACCTCTGCATACAGCTGCTCCGTCTCGCCCATACGTACCTGCACCTCCTGCACAGAGAAGAGGAGAGGAGGGGAGAGAGAGGGGAGGAGGAGAGAGGGGAGGAGAGGAGAGGAGAGGAGAGGAGAGGAGAGGAGAGGAGAGGAGAGGAGGAGAGGGGAGGGGAGGGGAGGAGAGAAGAGAGGGGAGTAGAGAAGAGAGAGCGTTCACACTACCAACAATATCAGCACCAAATATTCAGAGAAAAAATGGACCATGATGACTTTAGCGACGTGCTTTTACTTGACTTGCTCTCTAAAGTAAATAACAACATAGTCAATGGATTTGGGTTGATGGATTGCTGCAAAAGAGAGGAAATGGCAGAGAACATGTTTGATGGTGCTTTCATGAGATGATTGTGCTTATGAGAGCAGAGCTAATGGTGCTAATGGCCACCAAGTTTTTAGCAGTAGGTGACTCTGCACACCAAATCTATTGTAGCCTACTGTGGATCAAAGAGTCAAGTCCCCTGGAGCCCATGTTGAGAGCATGGGGTTGAAAGAAACACCTGTAACTTCACCGTGGCTAAATGGCTTTCAACAGGCTACTGGAGACACATGTGGTTAAACCCTGCTCATATTGAAAACATAGGATAATACCGCATTTTGCAGTCAGGGTGGCCAAGAGATTATGCTATTTTCTTAGCATCATGCAAGCAAAAGCTAACTAGCAAACTAGCTTCCAGGTCAGTAAACAGCCTTAGCGCTAATCCCAAAAGGTGATGGTCTTTTTCAAAAAGCGTCTTTATAGTAAACATTCTAGTTGTGAATGGGCCTTTAATCTAAAAATGCTGAGCAGCATCTTAACTAAACACAAACAGCAAACCGCCACACCAAAGCTCTTCTCGCTCAGGAGCTGCTTCCCTGGCTTCATGGTGTTCTGGGCGGGGCAGGATGGTGGCGGAGATGTAAGCATTAGTTCAAGTTGTTTTACACTGCATGCAGGGAATTCCAGTCCACATATTAAAATTTCATAATATAATTTTCTTAACACATTCACTGCCAGACGTTTTTTTTTTACTGTAGGTAGGTTCTGCCAGAGGGTTTTTTTGAGGATTCTGGCTCATCTTTCAAGACCCGAGGATTCTTTTCTGCTAAGATTTTGTGAACACACAATATCTCAAAAGAACTAATAGAATGTGTGCTTTCTCTGTCTAAAAGAGTTAGTTTGTAGAGTTAGTAGTTATGTAAGCATTAGCAGTTGAATACAGCATGGTTTCAGCGTCAGAAAAATTATTCAGAGATAAACGGCTTTTTGTGAAATTCGATAGAACAGTCACTTTAACCATTCATTTTTGGCATCAGTAAGACGTCAGACATCTAAACAATAGTTTTGAACAGTAATTTCCTCCATAACAGCAGGAAACCCCCCTCTGCTTCCAACTCCTCCCTCCGTGGGCGTTCTTCTTGGCTGCAGCGGCCGTGTCACAAGCTTGTCACCAGTCTCACTGCTTTGCTGCTGCTGCTGCCTGTCTGCGCGGCCGCTGTTTGAGGAAGTCTGGATGGACTCGCTAGCTTCTTGGAGTTTTGGTTGAGAGCTTTGATGAAGCTTTTGCGATTCTGGTCATATTTATGCTGCGTGTTTCAAAGTGTGTTCCACCCATAATCTATTATGCAAATTTGCAATCCCGCATCGCCAGCAATCAGCGCGAAAACGAAAGCGTTTTCGCCAAACCATTTTCATGAGAATGGCTTCGTCACACTGCTTTTTGCTTGCCTTCCTCTAGTCAGGAAAGCACTGTCGCCACTTAGTGGGTCGGTGGAATGGGTTGTACACGTTGTACACGTCCAATACTTATATAAGAGATGTAAAAGGGTTAGATGCACATCCCACCGTCAAAAAAACAAAATCGATTTTTTTTGACGTAAAAACACGTCATTGGCAGTGAACGGTTGGATTTTGTTTGACGTAAAAACACGTCATTGGCAGTGAACGTGTTAAGCAAAATCCTGTTGCTGACGATAGCCAAGATGATCGAGTTAATTTGTGCTGCTCTAATACATTGAAATAAATATGAAAGTTAGTCTTAATAACTAGCGGCATCCCTACTTAGTGAAAAATGCAGCAGTCTGGAGGATACGGCACACAAATTCAGCCATATTTAATTTGCAGGTTAGTTTTCCACTGATGTGTATTGTCAGTGACAGGCCCATCCAGACAATTTAATATGGAGGGCTTAGGGCCCAAACACTGACAGGGCACTGGAACCAGTAACTGTGAAATCTCTTCTCAGGTCCCTGCTGGAAGACATCACCAGTCCTCTGCTCACTCGGGACGCCACGAGAGGAGCCGCTCCCGATCACCTCACAGGAACAACAGGGAGAACCACTCCTCAAACAGACCCGACAGGAAGGTCCAGCAACGAGCTCCCCACCAACTGCGCCTGACTGTGGCTGACAGAGGATGACGAGAAACACATCAAGCTGAGCGCCCATTGGTTCAACACAGGTGCATCACAAACCCACAGTGAAGTGTAGAAACTTAAATTTTATATCTATTCCAAGCTGTCACTCTATATTTTACATAAATACCACCTGTAATGCCTACATTAACAATAAAATAAGTAATCTGAAGGGCTGGGTCATTTGAGCAGTGAGTGTGGGTGGCGCTAATGCATGTTTTAATCTGTTTAGAAACCGCTGTTGGACTGTGTTTAATTACCGTAAATTCCGGACTATAAGGCGCACCGGTGTATAAGCCGCACCTTCAAAGTTGACTATTTTTTTCTTATATAAGCCGCACCGGACTATAAGCCACGGGTGTTTTAATGTTTTTTTTTTTTTTTTTTTATTGTGTTTTAATGTTTAATTACCATATGTATGCTCCCATTTATTAACATTTCAACAAAACAACATAACACAACACCACCTCTGTTGTTATTTACAGTGCACACAGTGTCATACAGTGTCATACAGTGTCATACAGTGTGGTGAAAAGAGGGCAAGAGAGGAAATTAAAACAGAAGTGGATTTATAGTTAGAAAGAGTGCTAAAAAAGAGCTTTTTTTTTTTTTTTTTTTTTTTTTTTTGAAAAAATCCATAGATAAGCCGCACCGTTATATAAGCCGCAGGGGCCAAAAAAGGCCAAAAAACGGGAAAAAAGGTGCGGCTTATAGTCCGGAATTTACGGTAGCTTATGGCTCATTTCCACCACATTTTACTGCCCTGCACAGCTCGTCACCAGTCGGCTCTACTCGTTTCGGCCCGATGGATGTTCTGCTTCGACCGCCGTTCATCTGCCCCCGCCCACAGCTGGTCGTCATAGCGACCGCATATCTGTCCTCCGCCTAATAGCCGAAGTAGGCTATAACATAACGTTACAATTAAATCCATCCACAGAACTTTTAAACTGTTTATGAAATACTGGTGCCTCTAAATGACCTACAGTGTACATGGGCAAATGTGACAATCGGCCAGGAGAATGGATATCACTTTGTAGTTAGTCAAACTCACAGGCATGCGCTGCGCGCGGACGGGAGAGGCGCAACAGAGTGAAGCCTGTACCCCGGCGGCTTCTGACCAGGCAAGACCGCGGCTTCACCAAAGACCCGCTGCGGCCTAGCGGAGCGCTGCACTCAACTAGCTTCCTGAGCAGCTGACTTTTTTCAGACAATTGAAATCACCGCCGCGATTTTATTTCACCAGAGGCGAAGGCAGCAAAACAAAAGACTGATGGAAATATACATAACAGAAGAGAAGGTAAGCCCACTAAACTGGTATGCAGCATTGCATTGACACGATTCTGCCTGACCAATCAGTCGTCAACAATGTTTTCACGTCACCGTATGGTACCGGGTTCACAGAATAGAACCCAGACGAGGCAGGTACGACAAGTAGCACGACTCGAGGCCAATACAACCCGGGCTGGGACAGTTTTTACCGGTGGAATGAGACCATTTATCAAGTCGAGCGGAGCGGGACCGCGCTACTACCTGCAGTGGAAATGGGCCATAAGTAACTTTAGTGTCACTGTAGAAGTAGAATGAAAATAGTTCTCCAGAGACAAATATCTCTGAACCCAATACAACTATCTGATATTACACTAATCATGAGAGTGATAATTGTTCAAATGATTATCATTGTAATAATAATGTGCAATATTTGTATTGTGGAATAAACTATATTTGTCAGACAGTGTAGTTCAAACCCCATAGTAGGCTGTGCACAGGAATAAGATCTAAATATCTGAGTGCTGATAGCATTGATATAGCATTGCTTTGGCTCACACCATTTTGCTTCCACAATTGAAATAAACCTATTGCAGCCCCACGGCGAGCTGTGAAGTGAAAGCAAAGCATTGGATTAAGATAGGAATAATTTCATTCCAAAACAAGATATGAAGGGGGGGGGGGGGGGGGGGTGTAATGTAAAAAATGTGGCGTGTAATAAAATTTACAGTAATAGTTATTTTGAGCTAATTTTTTGTTGTTGTCGTAAACCCAAAAAATAAACGAGTCATGTTTTGGGCTCAAACGCTTCCTATAGACATTGCTGTCGACTTTGAACTGACAGCGATCTTGCGCGTTGTCTTCCAACCCTTGGTCTGGTCTGACAGGTCACATGATGTCATCAACAGGCACAACAGCATGGAGCGGTGGGTCCGACTCTTTGGGTTGTATCTCACACACACACACACACAATGTCGTTCACGCTATCATAAATCACTTTCTCTGAACAGCTATTTGTAAACCGTCTATTTATAAAGCATCTCGAGATAACTTGTTATGATTTGGCGTTAAATAAATAAAATTGACTTTTCCATACTGCTATAGACCTTATTCGATTGACGTCACTCACGTACGGGCACGCACACCGCCGCCATATTGTTGACATAGCGCTGCAGCTTTAAGTGACAGCCTATGTGAGAGCAGCGTTTATAGGAAGCTAGCCGCCGTTATCGTTACCTGTATCATTCCTGTTGTGTTTGGATGGTGACATGCGTTACACACGGCTGTAGTAATGACAGCAATAAAGTCCCTGTGGTTTGTTTCTATCTCTACCGTCCACAGACGTGAAGGGAGCGAGACGGAGGATACGTCAGCAGCACAGGAGAGGTGTGGATAGTTAGGAGAGACAGGTGAAACTTTCTGACAGCTCCTCACAGCAAAGTTTGTTCACCTCGTTTTTTCTTTTGTTTATTATTACAGGCATTAACGGCAGCATACAAACAACTGTGGGGTTTTTATTGCTGTCATTACCATCGCTATTTTGTAATGGAACAGAAATGACAATAAGGCTATTACTAGTTGTCAGCTGCAGCGCTGTGTGCGCGCAGGACGGTATGTCAACAATATGGTGGCGTCAGGGTTAGCGAATAAGGTCTATTATCAGAATCTAAGTTATCCTTTGGCACAAACGCTTTAGCTTTGCCATAAAATGTCTGATTGAAAAAGTAATTGATTATCACAAATTGTATTCAGTGTCCCACACTCAGATGTATGTGCTCCTAAGACTTTCTATGAATAGAAAGTAGAAAATAATTAAACGCCACAATAAGGGATTGTGTTGTGTTGGGCACGTGTAGTTTGGTAAGAAGAAATTATATATTTAATGAAATTTAGACCCAGTAGCAGCCTGTCGTTCTGTGTTGGTTTAATTGTGCTGTAGAGCAAGTTTGACATGTTTCACACTGGTGTAAAGCAGTCACCAGTTAAGAGGTTATTCATGTCATTGAAGCACTTTAACTGCTCAAAATTGATTCGACTGAGGACAGCTCCACTCGCGGTAATGTAGCATTGATTGCATTCAGGCGTAGCAAACTACTGGCCAGGAAGTTATAGCCAATTATATTACATAAGGCTGCACTGAGCAATAGACTACATGCACAACTTCTTTACTTCCTGAAATTAGTACAGCTTCTTGTCCTACACTATTGGATGAACTGATGAATCAGGTGTGCCTGATGACTGTTGTGACTGCAGCACACCTGACATTAATCACTTCATCCAATAGTGATGACAGGAAATAAAGAAGCTGTACTCATTTCAGGAAGTAGTGGACTTGTGCATGTAGCCCATTGTCTCTTTACACTATGAAGGGGGAACTTAGTCAGATAAAATGATCAGAAGGTAAGAAAGCCATGGATGGATACTGCAAGGGGATTTTGGAGTTTGACTTCAGAGGTATGAGAATAAGATGAAGCAAAACGTAGGAAAGCATAATGGTAACATTGGTACAGTATATATTGTAATTCCACAATATATCCCCAGAAGAGATGGGTATACTCATGGTGCACCGTTGGGAACATCACAAAATGATTTTCAACAACACAAAAGTTTCTAATTCAGTAAACACTTCTAATCTTAATGAAATAACGTGAAGAAGGAAAATAAAGACCACGTGTTGGTGTCACAGTTTTGGACTCAAGTAGAGGTTGTGAGTGAAAGAAGCTGAGAGCAGCTGATGTATACGGCTGTTCATTGACACTTCACTGTATTACTGCTACACTACGCACCATCAGCCATCTTCTGAAGGTCCTTGAAGATGCGAAGGTGGTGAGCCAGGTCTGTGGCCAGAATGATGTCCCTCATCAAATCCAACATGCGCTGGTAGTCCTGAAAAATAACGAAAATAATATGAATATCCACATAAAGTGATATTATTTATAGTGAATTAAATCTATCTGTGAGAGAGAGAGAGAGAGAGAGAGAGAGAGAGAGAGAGAGAGAGTGAGAGATGTTTGGGTAATGTGTGGAGGGCAGACCTCTCACCTTCATGGGTGTTCAGAATGGCGATGGCCTGGGCAAAGTGCTGTCTGTCTCTATCATAAATAGAACATGAGAGGAAAATGTATGAATACATTTGAAGTGGGTGTTTTTCAAGGAATACTGATGCAACACAATGTAAGACACATGGGCCATTCAAAAGACTGCCAGAGCCTGAACTCAAAAGTACTGTATAGACCAAATCACCTGGATGTTTACATTTACTTCCGGGTACCCCTGGGTCCACACATTATAATGGCGGTGGACGGCACAAACTGACGTGTTGAAGACAAAAACAGACAAAGAAGACAAAAATGGTTCGTCCGTGTTGTGTTGTTGTTTAATATCATTCATAACAACACTTTCACTAACGACCAGACTAGCTAATTTACCTGTTGGACCAGACCAGAGTAGACTTGACGCTAAATTAAATTAACGTGGCGTCAGTAGCTCTGTTTGTAACGTTAACGTAACCTCGCGTCACCAGGCTCTTCTACGTTAATGAGTCTGCAAAACAGCGAGTTTGACAGACAAACAAACATTATTAGCTAGCTAACACTACATAAAACAAACACAGAAGAAAGGCTAGATACGTCGGACAAGCATGTTTACCAACCGTTTAACCATTTAAATTGAAAGTAGTCGGCCGAAAACAACGAGAGGGTTTGACAGCATTTATTTGACAACACGCACATTTAAACCTGCCGCCTTCCCCAAGTGGTACCCGGAAGTAAATTTGTTTACATGGTGACGTCACGGTGATTTGGTCTATTACAGGGACGCCGAGTTTGATGTTTGGCCACTAGGTGTCGCACTAACAACAAGACTGGCTCTCAGCCTGTGAAGTGGGTTAACTATGAACCTATCAACTCCTGTCAAAGATCATCATATATGTTTATATTATATATGTATGCATGTATGTATGTGTGTGTGTGTGTGTGTGTGTGTGTGTGTGTGTGTGTTGTGTGTATATATATCATATATATATATATATATATATATATATATATATATATATATATATATATATATATATATATATATTAACATTTATTTATTATGTCAGCTTAGAAACATGAGAAAACTGGGTAGAAACGACAAAAACAAATAAACAGACATAAGGGTTAAAAACATACATACGATTAGAGCTAAAAGTAAGTAAAAGTGCATGTGGCAACGTGCAAATATGACAGTGTGTGAAAGTCTTTCATTGTTTGTTTGGAATACGGACGGCTGTTGGGATGAAGGAGCTCCAATAAGTGAAACGCTAAGTTGTGACTTTACCTCCATCACAGAGCAGCCAGGACAGATTGCTGAAAACACAAATAGACACAAATGACACAATCCTTAATGTACTATTTCAAATGAAACCCTGTCCTGAATAGCCCTGTATTGTGTTAGGCTACTAGTCTAGAACCTGTCACCTCTGTTACAAACCTTTAAGAAATCGAGAAAACAGGTTGTTAAAATGATGATTGGCCGTTGTAGTTAAATGATATGTGAATGATATGTAAATGATGTGTGCGCTGGAGCTTATGCATTAGCAGCCATTTACACCTGGCGTTAACATGTGTTTTCTGTGATCAGATTGCAATCACATTGTGTTTTATCACTTGAAATGCCAGGTGTAAACACCCCCAAAACGCATTGAAGGATTGCAATCTGATCGGCCAAACCACCTCCGGAGGTGGTCAGGGATGCATTGTGTACACATTGAACACAAGTGTAAATGCAATGTGTCCTCTCAATCTGGATACAGCAACTTTATGCGGATTGAGAGGACAACAATTTCTGCAGTCAGATTGCAATCAGATTGCAGAAAACACATGTTAGCGCCAGGTGTAAATGGAATCAGGTTGAAGTGATCAAATACAATCTGATCACAGAAAACGCATGTTAGCGCCAGGTGTAAATGGCCTCTAAATGGCCTCATAGAGCACAGAGGAACACTTAATATATTACACATATAGGTCTGGGTATTGGCAAGGACCTCACGATACGATATGGGTCGCGATACGATTGTATCACGATACATTGCGATACAATACATATTGCGATATATTGCAATACTCTACATAATTTACTGAAAATTTAAATATAGAGCTAAAAATACAACACGCTGTACACCACCCAGGTAGTGTAATAATATGTACATCACTTTATATTGATAACTGATAAGTGGACAAATTGAGTCAAAACTACCGAGTGTTGAGTGTCTTACTGAAGGCACTGAAATAAAAAGTATTCTTATTATATTACTGAACACACGGCCGTGCAAAAAAATAGATATGGTATATTTTTCTGAAATATCGATACAGTATTGCGGCAAAATGTATCGTGTCCGGAAGTTGCATTATTTTGGATTAAAATTGAAGAATGGATTTCTGTTTACAGCACACATTTTTATAGCTGTCCTCTAACCAATGCTCAACAGGTTATGAACTCAATAGATGGGTTTCTGTGCAACGTCATCACACACCCTTTCATCCATGCTGCAACCAGCCTCAGCCTCCAACCTGGGACCTCAAGTCCTCCTCTGCCCAGAGCGGCTCCACCCTTTCATCCATGCTGCAACCAGCCTCAGCCTCCACAAGCCAAGCTCACTCTTCTCTGCACATTCTGGCCAGAGAGCCCATTGTAAATACTTGGACTCTCAGTAAAATACCTTGTCTGCTATTTTGTTTGTTTTTGCCCGGTCTGCCTAGTCACGACAAGATGATGGTCTTAGTAGCTCATTTCACTTCTTCTAAGATGTGTCTAAATAATTGCATCATTAATGGGATACAATGGTTATAAAACTCTGGCAAACCCTCAGCTTCGCTCATGGCTGCTCCAGCTCCAAAACATGTCAACATGGCAGTGCTTGTAGACACCAACGTTTGGCTTCAAAACGGCCCTTCAGAAACCTACATGTATGGGTGATGTCACACTCACTACGTCCACTTTTCTTTACAATCGATGCTTTAACCAAAAGGCTTGCCATCCTGTTCACTCTTTCCCTATGAAAAATGCTGCTAAACTGCTGTAATTCTCCCCTCAGTGTCAAGCCTTCATAGCCCTGTCACCAGCCTGCAGTGCGCATGTGTGGGTCTCATACCTCGTGACAGTCCTGCTGAAACCTCTGGAGCTCCCACATGTCGTTGAGTTTCTCCAGCCATTGCTGGGCCAGTTCTGGTTCCCCCTGAGAGAGGGACAGACAGACAGACAGACAGGCAGACAGACAGACAGACAGACAGACAGACAGACAGACAGACAGGCAGACAGGCAGACAGACAGGCAGACAGACAGACAGGCAGACAGACAGACAGACAGACAGACAGGGGACTTAGTTCAAAGGTAAAATAACTAAGATCTATACTGTCCCATAGCACTAAATTGTACCTGTACTGTATAAGATGGGGTTGTTGATCAGCTGCTCTGACAGCTCTCTGGCTTTCAAAACTCACTTTCCAGCATGTTCTCTGTTTTTGGAATAAAAAGTCAGCATCCATTTTACTTACAACCTAATGATATTTTGAAATTGTTCTAATGAGCATCCTCATCTCTATTGTGACAATGTGATTTTATCATTTATCCAACAGAAAAGGTGGGAAATCATATAATGCATGAAATAAGATATTTATTTGCTATAAATCATGTCACTATTTACTATTTATAGCAAATAACTACTTTTTTGTGCATTAGGCTACCGTACATGGTTTACCATCTTCTTTAGAGACCCCATTGGTAACTGATTTGCACTGCCTTTTTTTATATGGGTCACTTGGCACATGTAGTGAATTAAAGTGAAAAATGTGAATTTATATTTCTGAAAATTAGCTACTTTACAAAACTAATCCAAGTTGTTAAAACTTTGTGTCACATGGTGTCAGAAGCTCACATGAATTGAAAAATGTAACTGAAAAACCTCAAATCCACAAAATCACTATGTAAAAAAGGCTGTAGTCTGGCGCTGTGCTGCAATTATGGTCTCAGATGGAATTGGTTGACGTTTGTCAAAAATGATCAGTACCTGCACATACCCACAGACAACATACTGTAGGTCAGTGGTCTTCAACAGGGAGTTCCGCCAATTTTTGTCAAAGTAGTTTGTGAAAAAAAACAATATTAAAAAAATAAAATAATACTGAGCAGCCTAATATTGAGTAAACTCAGCATTAATAGGCAATAATAAGCTACTTTTGACAAAAATGATCTATAAAGCAAATCTGATTAATCTACAGTATGTTCGAAACGGATTGTTTACTCCTTGCTTTTTTAATGTAATCTATTAATAAAAAGAAGTGTCAAACCCTGATATCCTCATGTGCGCTGGATTATAAATGTTATTATAAAACGGCTCTCTCAAATCAAGCAATCTGATTGGTTCACAGCCATTGTATAATTCCAGTAACCGAGTTCAATAACCCATGGCCATGGGTTATTGGTTGCCATGGCAACTCTCTTACTAAGAGAGTAATAATAAGGCTTACCTCAAATGACAACGTAGAAAAAAAAATGGCGGAGACAGCTGTCAGATCCTTGTGAATCGATCTTCGCTTATAACTTTACTAATACTTCGCAGAAAATGATGTTTTGTACAAGAATAGATGCGGGCTAATGTCTTCTTTGCAAAAGAAAGGCTGTTAACCCCGCATTTAACCCCGTAACGTTAGTTGGTGTCGGCTTTGCAGAAAGCATTCAGCTTCTCAGCAAGCGCTGAGAATGCAACGCTGCGCTGGAGCTGCCTGTCGGGGATTCCAGAAAGCTCTCAGCTACTCAGCAAGCGCCAGGATTGGCCAATGTCAACTTCAGTCTCCAGAACGATCCAATCAAATCACCCGCATGTTCTTGGTATGCCGCATGTATCCCACGAGGCCGCAGGCCGAGTGGGATATATTCTTCACAACACACTGGCTCTCATGCTATATTGCTTAATTATAGGCCACACCTAAAATGTAACAATTTTATTTCAAATCGTAGGGGGTCCCTCAGTTTCGCTGTCAACCAAGGGGTACTTGGGCTGAAAAAGGTTGAAGACCCCTACTGTTTATCAAAGCACCTCACATAATATATTGTGTTGTTAATTGAATTCAAAAACCATATGGCTTTCCATATTGCTATTGCAAACGCACACCAAAGCCTACCCTACCCCCCATATACCTACATAAACACCCCAACCCCCACTGCAGCACACACACACACGCACGCACCCACGCACGCACGCACCCCCACACCCCCCCACACACACACACACACACGCACACACACACACACGCACCCACACACACACACACACACACGCACACACACGCACCCACACACGCACCCACACACGCACACACACGCACCCACACACACACACACACACACACACGCACACACAAAGCGGTCAAAGCGGAGACCTCAACCCTTGAATGAAGTCTGCACTGCCCATAACAATAAATAAAATAGTTTTTATTTTATTTTGCTGGATATTGAAATATTCCCTTACTGATAAAGGCCTGACCAATTTGGATGCAACATTTTGAAGCTTTGTCATACTATTCAACTTTTCAATACTTTTTGATAAATCAAAGATTTTGCGGTGCAAAGCCTCATGTTTTGCTCCAACTTGCTCACTATCCAACTTAATGATGATGACACATCCTCCTTTCCATGTGTTTTCTGCATGCAGGCCAGTCGTACCTGTTGGCGAGCGTGTCGACGCGCTCCCTGATGCGTTGGGAGTAGATGTTGCTCTGGCTGATCAGGCTCTCCCCGGCCTCCATCACAGCCTTGATGCGGTGCAGGTTGAGCTCCATGGTGGTGGTGAAGTCCTTGTGTTTCTTCATGGTGGCTTCCACTGTGGTGGGCAGCTCCACGTGGGCCAGGGCCGATTCCTGGAGGAGCAAGGTCAGGGAAAACATACAGTTAAGGTATGGAGATCATTCCCTGCCTACTAGTCTCACTTGCCAGACTATCTCCACACTTCATTTGGTGCTGTACCAGTGCAGGAGAGAGTCTGGCTGAACTCACTCTCATTCTGGTAGAGCGGGAAAAGAAAATGCTCTGTTATCTTTAGAACAGCCACTGAAAGTACCAAGCAGGCCTGCTTTATTGGACATCCAAATCTTCGTCAAGACTTTGTCATTTTCTGTGTAGGTTGCTAGCTTGCTAGCTAGCATTGTTGTTGTTGTTTCACAGCAGCAGAGGCATTTGAGAGCGGACAGGCAGGGAATGGAAAGGGATTTCCCTTCGCTCCGACTGAAATGGTCAGAGCCAATGGCAGAGCTTATACCTGCAGCTTGCTTCTCAGCATTGATTCAGACTATCTGCCTACCAACACGAGGGTCTCAGGTTCGAGCCCGTGTTACCTCCGGCTTGGTCGGGCGTCCATACAGGCACTGAAATAAGGACATAGATATGTACTGATCCTTGTACTGTAAGTTTGGGGAATGTTTTGGCATCAAAATACTCAAAGTGGAATATATAGCGTAAAGAATTGATGCAAAATATCGGTTTTCAGTCGGTTGAAGAGATCATACACATAAACTCTCTCTCACAAAACACACTGCCAAGAGTTTAATTAGCTATAACTACTTGTCCAGAAGATTTTAAACACGATTTCAGACGGAAGCCCGTCTTTATTGTCACACGAACACTACAACACACTCATGCTGACGGTGGCCGGTAAAATTTGTCCTCTGCATTTGACCCATCCTGGCTTGTCCTTTCCTCCGAGGGGCAGGCCAGGAGCAGTGGTCGCTTTTTCTTTCCAGCGCCCGGGGACCAACTTCGGATGTTGTCGTCACTGGTCGGATGACGATCTTCTGCATGTTTTTAGTGGGGGGTTATGTACGGAGGAACCCCCTGGGGGGTACGGCGAGAACATGCAAACTCCACACAGAAAGGCCCTTTCGACGAGATGTCCACCTGGGCAGTAGGCACTGAAGATATGGGGGGGGTCACAACTCCAGCATCCACAGCGTCCCAGGCGAGAATTTAACTCAGGACCTTCTAGCTGTGAGGCGACAGCGCTACCGACTGCGCCACCGTACTCCCGGTAAGACTGATTGCCATGGTGATAACGCTGGTTCTGCATTTGGCCTTCCAGGCTAATGTGAAGAGCTGGGTCCCTGGTAGAGATTGGTTAGCAAACCTAAAGAGACACATGCCCTGGCAGGCAAGCACGAGACACACACACACAGACACACAGACACACAGACACACACACACACACACACACACACACACACACACACACACGAGGAGGAGTCTGGACAGCAATACCTTGTAATATTTCAGAAAGCAAACTGCTCTGTGTGTGATACTGAGTCTGGAAACAATGCAGACTGCCAGATCTGTGATTCTGTATCTTCTCCCCCCCCCCCCGATTTTTTATTCCATTTTTATCCTCCATTAGTGCTAATTTAATTTATTTATCCTGGTTGCTACTCCACCCTCTGCTGATCTGGGGAAAGCCAAAACTGGCTCCATGCTTCCTCCGAGACATGGGCAGTTAGCCAGCCGCTTCTTTTCACCTGACAGAGGAAGCTTCACCGGTAGGACATAGCACGTGGGAGGGTCACGCTATTCCAACCAGTTCCCCTCCCTCTGAACCGGCGCCTTTAAGACCAGAGCAGGAACCACATTAGCAACCAGGATGTTGCATGTTTTGGTGAGGGGTTCCGATATGAAGGAAACCCCCGGGAGGCACGGGGAGAACATGCAAACTCCACACAGAAAGGCCCTTTTGACGACGCCACCCGGGCGGTGGGCACTCGAGGACATGCGGACGGGCACGCATTCCTTCAGCGTTCACAACGTCCCAGGTGGGAATCGAACCCAGGACCTTCGAGCTGTGAGGCGACAGCGCTTACCACTGCGATTCTGTATCTTCTGATCTTGGTTTGTATGTCGTAAACAGACACAGACTCATCTATAGGTCTGGAAAATGTGTTGAAGTCATATTATATTGTGATATTAACTTCCCAAAGACTGCTACGGATTATAGGCATTTTGTATTCTATGTCATAATACACACAATGGGGAGGAGAAGAACAGAGTGAGAAGTGTCTGGCAAACAAACTTCCCTAAATTATTTACTTATTTCCCAGCAAAATAAATAATATGAGATCGGTCATCAGGAGGAGGTTAAAAAACAGATGTTCCCACATTGTGCTAAAACTACACTGGAATTATAATGAAAATCAGAAACTGCAATAATCTGTCAAATAAATACAGTAATTGCAATATGATGTTTTATTGTATAACTGCATTGTATTCATATCACTCCATTTTTTCCAAAAATGCTTCACAACTAAGATAAAATTAGGGATGTTCGATATTGGCTTTTTTACCGATATCCGATATCCGATAATGTCCAACTCTTAATTTCCGATACCGATATCAACCGATACCGATATAAGCGGGCTTTTTTTCCACCAAAATTTCACGTAACAAGTTACATAATGTAGCTTAATGTAGCTGAAGAGTTTAATATATAATATGCATGTTGTGTTAAAGTTGTAAGTGTTAGAGAAGCGAGCTTGTGACCAGAAGGTCGTCGGTTCAATCCCCGGGACCGGCAGGATAAATCTGGGTGGGGAAAGTGAAAAGGCAGCGCTTGCCCCTCCCTCATTACCACCACTGAGGTGCCCTTGAGCAAGGCCCTTAACCCCAACCGCTCCAGTGGAGCTGCTCAGTGGCCAGCAGATCAGACTGTGGTTGTACTGGTCAGCTTCCAGGTATGAATGTGTGTGTGAATGTGAACAGGGCGCTCCTGAAAAAGAGAGCATTGCTCACAGTGAGACTCCCCCTGTATTAAAAAAAAAAAAAAAAAAATCGGCATGAAAACCGATACCGATATTTTCCGATATCGATTTTTTTTATGCTAATATCGGCCGATAATATCGGTAGGCCGATAATATCGGACATCCCTAGATAAAATCTTGTAAATTATGGGTTGCAAACTTTTTGTATCTGTTTTTTGATCTATTCCTATTTGTAATTGAAAAATAATGGACATATCTAGCCAATCAGACGTATAATTGACTCGATACAGTATTCTGTTAGATCTGGAATATCCTGTGAATAAAGTTGACAAATAATTTTAGCTACACACACACACACACGCACGCGGGCACGCACACGCACACGCACACACACACACACACACACACACACTTCTCAGCAGTGGCAGGTGGCCAGGGTACACATTATCGTGAAGCTACAGCGTAGATCTAGTTACTAGAAGATGCTGCATGTCCGGCCCTGCTCTAATATCACATAATGCACGGATACTGTTACAAAAAGAGACACGCACACATACACACACACACACACACACACACACACACACACACACACACACACACACACACACACACACACACACACTTCTCAGCAGTGGCAGGTGGCCAGGGTACACATTATCGTGAAGCTACAGCGTAGATCTAGAGTTACTAGAAGATGCTGCATGTCCGGCCCTGCTCTAATATCACATAATGCACGGATACTGTTACAAAAAGAGACACGCACACACACACATACACACACACAGATGGATGTTCCAGTCAGATGCTGCACAGTGATGTTCTAGCTCTCTCTCTCCCCCCTTTCTCTCCCTGTCTCTCTGAGGACAGAGTGTGGCAGAACTGAGCCAGCCACACCCAGGCCATCCAGGCAAGCAGTCAACACAGTGTATCTCTATGAAGCTCTGCTGCAGTCAGACAGCCAATTCATACACAAAGAGCACACAGCTGAACAGGGACAGTTGGGAAACGTAACCATTATAAAATGATTATGGGAGCGTGTGGACAGAGCCAGTAAAACCTCCCACCTCTATGACCTCCAGTAAAACAGCATCACTCACATTGTTGTTGCCTTATTTCCACTTTACCCAAAGCTTTTTTGGACTTTGATGCTGTATTATTATTGGCTTAGTAACGTGGCATCAGTAAACACACACAGCATGCTCATGTTTAGCTTTTAGTACTACTTTTTAGCTCTCTCCTTTTCCATGATTGGAAGTTGGAAACCCTCATTAGTGTTTTGCTTGCACCTGTGTTTATCCTGCCTTTTCCACACAAAATGGCCCCCGTGAAAAGGGCCTAATACATCACTATCACCAAATAGCATCCCCACATGACATCATAATGGTCCAGGAAGTTCTGCAAATGAACAAGGAGCTCTGGGTCCAGACGACATGGAGGGAAGTTAAACATTGTTCATTTGCATATACAGTACTACTGATTTTGTCATGATACATACATATACAGTATTACTGATTGTTCATTTGCATATACAGTACTACTGATTTTGTCATGATACAAAGCTGGTTGAATATGGGCAAAGTGGCCCTTTAACACGTGTCTGGAGGCACTTCCTTTATGGCCCCCTGCTGTCCGTTTGTTTGCATGTTCTCCCCGTGCTCCCTGGGATTCCTCCATATATAACTCCCAACTAAAAACATGCAGAAGATCATCATCTGACCAGCGGTGGAAGTTGGTCTTCTCACTGCAGCTGCCCAGCGCTCCTGGCCTGACCATGGAGGAGGACGAGCCAGGATGGGTCAAACGCAGAGGACACATTTCACAAGCATGTGTGTGTGTGTACTGGCCACCGTGCATGTGTGCATGCCACGGTGTTTGTGACAAATAAAGACGGGGTTTGTCCGTCCGGTTGAATCTTAATCTTGTATGGCTCACCTGGTTGTTGAGGAAGGACTCGGCCTGTTTGACATCCCACAGGAACAGGTGGAAGATGTGAGCCTGGACCAGCACCTCCCTCCTGCTCTCCCACATCTCCAGCAGCTTGTTCCAGCCGACGTGGAGCTTCTGGAGCCACTGCTGCAGGGCAGCGTGCAGCAGAGGAGCCTCCTCGGACTCCAACAGCTCGTTCACCACCTGCAGACACTGGTAGTCCTCCTCATACCTGCCGGACACAGGACCACTTGCCTTTACACCTGGCCCTAACACATTTCTCTCATCCAGATTGTGTCTAGTTACGGTTTAGCCTGGTTGCAGGACTTTTACTCATGGGATTAAAATACATGTCCGGGTCCACAGAGACATTAGATTGTGTTTTCTCTTTGTATGTCCTTTAGAAAGATAGCAATGGTTTTAGGTAGACCGGCATAGAGGCAATAGCTAATGGGAATATGTCATTACTATTACTGAGGAAACTAAGTGACATCTTGTCCCATTTGTGTCATGATGCATGATGTTAATGCATGAACTAAAGGGGGCTATGGATCCATCTGTCAGATTGTTCAGTCAAACAGTAATGTTGACTTTGTGCCACTAGGGGGCGGCATTGACAATGAATGGGACTGACCCAAGGGTGGAACTACATCACTGGTGGGGGATAACATGTTTACTATAAATGTTGTATGTTTTGATACATTACTCATTTCAATACCTCTAGTCTAGTCTAGTTTGATGTTACTTTCAGCTGCCTGACACCTTGATGCTTTGTGTGCACTTCCTTGTTTCAATTGTCAACACAATATGCTGTGTTTTGTAATGTAGTTTTCTTGAAGTCACCACAGCCGTGGCTCCGCCCCTCAGCAGCTCACCGTCCGATCTCCTCTTTGAGGGCGGCGTGTTTGTTGATGAGTCTCTCCGCCTCCTCCAGAGCAGCTGGTCCGAGGCTCCGCCTCCTCCAGAGCAGCTGGTCCGAGGCTGCAGCCGTCTGAGTCTGGACCAGCCAGGTCAGGAACGAGTCCAGGTCCTGACGGGATAGAGGGAGGGAGAAGAGTCATTCACATTCTACTATTGTGCTTTCTGAAAGCAAGGCACAATCTATAAACTCCTATTTTTCGATCTGCCAAACATTTTGGGCATTCTGGGTGCTATTCGCGATTAAGTGCCATTTTCTCCACCATTGACTTGAATGGGGTTTAGAAAAATCTGGCAAAATCTTGAATTTAATTAGCTGTAGCTTAGAAACAATACCACCTAGAGCAGTGGTTCTCAACTGGTCTAGCCTCATGACCCACATTTTTCCTTAGTCATTAAGTCGCGACCCATTAATTTGCTTAGGCCAATATGCTTTTTAAAGACCCACACTGGGCGGCCTGCGGTCCGACGCTTTGCCCAGAGCCGAACGCTTTAAAGACCCAGAGTGGGCGGCCAGTGTGAGGTCAGTACCTGGAGCTGAGGTGGTCCTGACAGCCTCTGAGCTCTGTAGAAGACGGATGACCTCCATCCAGGAGCTGCTGGACTATCTGGTTGACATCTAGGATCCTTCCCATCAAGCTGTTCATCTCCTGGTCCAGGCTCTCGAACCTACAGGGAAGGGCATTTTGGAATATAATGGGACAGTCATAGTATCCACTCTTGGATACAAAAGTCAGTTTGTAACACACTAACCTGTGTGTCACCACCTCCACGTCCTCCAGCCTCTCGGGGATCTCCATCTTGTCCAGCCACTGCTCCTCCTCGTCGATCCACAGCTCACAGGCGTTGACCTCACTGAACATGCTGTAGACGGCCAGAGTGTCGTGGAGCCAATGCTGCTGGAGCACCGCCACCTCAGCCACCTCTGCATACAGCTGCTCCGTCTCGCCCATACGTACCTGCACCTCCTGCACAGAGAAGAGGAGAGGAGGGGAGAGAGAGGGGAGGAGGAGAGAGGGGAGGAGAGGAGAGGAGAGGAGAGGAGAGGAGAGGAGAGGAGAGGAGAGGAGGAGAGGGGAGGGGAGGGGAGGAGAGAAGAGAGGGGAGTAGAGAAGAGAGAGCGTTCACACTACCAACAATATCAGCACCAAATATTCAGAGAAAAAATGGACCATGATGACTTTAGCGACGTGCTTTTACTTGACTTGCTCTCTAAAGTAAATAACAACATAGTCAATGGATTTGGGTTGATGGATTGCTGCAAAAGAGAGGAAATGGCAGAGAACATGTTTGATGGTGCTTTCATGAGATGATTGTGCTTATGAGAGCAGAGCTAATGGTGCTAATGGCCACCAAGTTTTTAGCAGTAGGTGACTCTGCACACCAAATCTATTGTAGCCTACTGTGGATCAAAGAGTCAAGTCCCCTGGAGCCCATGTTGAGAGCATGGGGTTGAAAGAAACACCTGTAACTTCACCGTGGCTAAATGGCTTTCAACAGGCTACTGGAGACACATGTGGTTAAACCCTGCTCATATTGAAAACATAGGATAATACCGCATTTTGCAGTCAGGGTGGCCAAGAGATTATGCTATTTTCTTAGCATCATGCAAGCAAAAGCTAACTAGCAAACTAGCTTCCAGGTCAGTAAACAGCCTTAGCGCTAATCCCAAAAGGTGATGGTCTTTTTCAAAAAGCGTCTTTATAGTAAACATTCTAGTTGTGAATGGGCCTTTAATCTAAAAATGCTAAGCAGCATCTTAACTAAACACAAACAGCAAACCGCCACACCAAAGCTCTTCTCGCTCAGGAGCTGCTTCCCTGGCTTCATGGTGTTCTGGGCGGGGCAGGATGGTGGCGGAGATGTAAGCATTAGTTCAAGTTGTTTTACACTGCATGCAGGGAATTCCAGTCCACATATTAAAATTTCATAATATAATTTTCTTAACACATTCACTGCCAGACGTTTTTTTTTTACTGTAGGTAGGTTCTGCCAGAGGGTTTTTTTGAGGATTCTGGCTCATCTTTCAAGACCCGAGGATTCTTTTCTGCTAAGATTTTGTGAACACACAATATCTCAAAAGAACTAATAGAATGTGTGCTTTCTCTGTCTAAAAGAGTTAGTTTGTAGAGTTAGTAGTTATGTAAGCATTAGCAGTTGAATACAGCATGGTTTCAGCGTCAGAAAAATTATTCAGAGATAAACGGCTTTTTGTGAAATTCGATAGAACAGTCACTTTAACCATTCATTTTTGGCATCAGTAAGACGTCAGACATCTAAACAATAGTTTTGAACAGTAATTTCCTCCATAACAGCAGGAAACCCCCCTCTGCTTCCAACTCCTCCCTCCGTGGGCGTTCTTCTTGGCTGCAGCGGCCGTGTCACAAGCTTGTCACCAGTCTCACTGCTTTGCTGCTGCTGCTGCCTGTCTGCGCGGCCGCTGTTTGAGGAAGTCTGGATGGACTCGCTCGCTTCTTGGAGTTTTGGTTGAGAGCTTTGATGAAGCTTTTGCGATTCTGGTCATATTTATGCTGCGTGTTTCAAAGTGTGTTCCACCCATAATCTATTATGCAAATTTGCAATCCCGCATCGCCAGCAATCAGCGCGAAAACGAAAGCGTTTTCGCCAAACCATTTTCATGAGAATGGCTTCGTCACACTGCTTTTTGCTTGCCTTCCTCTAGTCAGGAAAGCACTGTCGCCACTTAGTGGGTCGGTGGAATGGGTTGTACACGTTGTACACGTCCAATACTTATATAAGAGATGTAAAAGGGTTAGATGCACATCCCACCGTCAAAAAAACAAAATCGGAAAAAAAAATTGACGTAAAAACACGTCATTGGCAGTGAACGGTTGGATTTTGTTTGACGTAAAAACACGTCATTGGCAGTGAACGTGTTAAGCAAAATCCTGTTGCTGACGATAGCCAAGATGATCGAGTTAATTTGTGCTGCTCTAATACATTGAAATAAATATGAAAGTTAGTCTTAATAACTAGCGGCATCCCTACTTAGTGAAAAATGCAGCAGTCTGGAGGATACGGCACACAAATTCAGCCATATTTAATTTGCAGGTTAGTTTTCCACTGATGTGTATTGTCAGTGACAGGCCCATCCAGACAATTTAATATGGAGGGCTTAGGGCCCAAACACTGACAGGGCACTGGAACCAGTAACTGTGAAATCTCTTCTCAGGTCCCTGCTGGAAGACATCACCAGTCCTCTGCTCACTCGGGACGCCACGAGAGGAGCCGCTCCCGATCACCTCACAGGAACAACAGGGAGAACCACTCCTCAAACAGACCCGACAGGAAGGTCCAGCAACGAGCTCCCCACCAACTGCGCCTGACTGTGGCTGACAGAGGATGACGAGAAACACATCAAGCTGAGCGCCCATTGGTTCAACACAGGTGCATCACAAACCCACAGTGAAGTGTAGAAACTTAAATTTTATATCTATTCCAAGCTGTCACTCTATATTTTACATAAATACCACCTGTAATGCCTACATTAACAATAAAATAAGTAATCTGAAGGGCTGGGTCATTTGAGCAGTGAGTGTGGGTGGCGCTAATGCATGTTTTAATCTGTTTAGAAACCGCTGTTGGACTGTGTTTAATTACCGTAAATTCCGGACTATAAGGCGCACCGGTGTATAAGCCGCACCTTCAAAGTTGACTATTTTTTTCTTATATAAGCCGCACCGGACTATAAGCCACGGGTGTTTTAATGTTTTTTTTTATTTTTTTTTATTGTGTTTTAATGTTTAATTACCATATGTATGCTCCCATTTATTAACATTTCAACAAAACAACATAACACAACACCACCTGTGTTGTTATTTACAGTGCACACAGTGTCATACAGTGTCATACAGTGTCATACAGTGTGGTGAAAAGAGGGCAAGAGAGGAAATTAAAACAGAAGTGGATTTATAGTTAGAAAGAGTGCTAAAAAAGAGCTTTTTTTTTTTTTTTTTTTTTTTTTTTGAAAAAATCCATAGATAAGCCGCACCGTTATATAAGCCGCAGGGGCCAAAAAAGGCCAAAAAACGGGAAAAAAGGTGCGGCTTATAGTCCGGAATTTACGGTAGCTTATGGCTCATTTCCACCACATTTTACTGCCCTGCACAGCTCGTCACCAGTCGGCTCTACTCGTTTCGGCCCGATGGATGTTCTGCTTCGACCGCCGTTCATCTGCCCCCGCCCACAGCTGGTCGTCATAGCGACCGCATATCTGTCCTCCGCCTAATAGCCGAAGTAGGCTATAACATAACGTTACAATTAAATCCATCCACAGAACTTTTAAACTGTTTATGAAATACTGGTGCCTCTAAATGACCTACAGTGTACATGGGCAAATGTGACAATCGGCCAGGAGAATGGATATCACTTTGTAGTTAGTCAAACTCACAGGCATGCGCTGCGCGCGGACGGGAGAGGCGCAACAGAGTGAAGCCTGTACCCCGGCGGCTTCTGACCAGGCAAGACCGCGGCTTCACCAAAGACCCGCTGCGGCCTAGCGGAGCGCTGCACTCAACTAGCTTCCTGAGCAGCTGACTTTTTTCAGACAATTGAAATCACCGCCGCGATTTTATTTCACCAGAGGCGAAGGCAGCAAAACAAAAGACTGATGGAAATATACATAACAGAAGAGAAGGTAAGCCCACTAAACTGGTATGCAGCATTGCATTGACACGATTCTGCCTGACCAATCAGTCGTCAACAATGTTTTCACGTCACCGTATGGTACCGGGTTCACAGAATAGAACCCAGACGAGGCAGGTACGACAAGTAGCACGACTCGAGGCCAATACAACCCGGGCTGGGACAGTTTTTACCGGTGGAATGAGACCATTTATCAAGTCGAGCGGAGCGGGACCGCGCTACTACCTGCAGTGGAAATGGGCCATAAGTAACTTTAGTGTCACTGTAGAAGTAGAATGAAAATAGTTCTCCAGAGACAAATATCTCTGAACCCAATACAACTATCTGATATTACACTAATCATGAGAGTGATAATTGTTCAAATGATTATCATTGTAATAATAATGTGCAATATTTGTATTGTGGAATAAACTATATTTGTCAGACAGTGTAGTTCAAACCCCATAGTAGGCTGTGCACAGGAATAAGATCTAAATATCTGAGTGCTGATAGCATTGATATAGCATTGCTTTGGCTCACACCATTTTGCTTCCACAATTGAAATAAACCTATTGCAGCCCCACGGCGAGCTGTGAAGTGAAAGCAAAGCATTGGATTAAGATAGGAATAATTTCATTCCAAAACAAGATATGAAGGGGGGGGGGGGGGGGTGTAATGTAAAAAATGTGGCGTGTAATAAAATTTACAGTAATAGTTATTTTGAGCTAATTTTTTGTTGTTGTCGTAAACCCAAAAAATAAACGAGTCATGTTTTGGGCTCAAACGCTTCCTATAGACATTGCTGTCGACTTTGAACTGACAGCGATCTTGCGCGTTGTCTTCCAACCCTTGGTCTGGTCTGACAGGTCACATGATGTCATCAACAGGCACAACAGCATGGAGCGGTGGGTCCGACTCTTTGGGTTGTATCTCACACACACACACACACAATGTCGTTCACGCTATCATAAATCACTTTCTCTGAACAGCTATTTGTAAACCGTCTATTTATAAAGCATCTCGAGATAACTTGTTATGATTTGGCGTTAAATAAATAAAATTGACTTTTCCATACTGCTATAGACCTTATTCGATTGACGTCACTCACGTACGGGCACGCACACCGCCGCCATATTGTTGACATAGCGCTGCAGCTTTAAGTGACAGCCTATGTGAGAGCAGCGTTTATAGGAAGCTAGCCGCCGTTATCGTTACCTGTATCATTCCTGTTGTGTTTGGATGGTGACATGCGTTACACACGGCTGTAGTAATGACAGCAATAAAGTCCCTGTGGTTTGTTTCTATCTCTACCGTCCACAGACGTGAAGGGAGCGAGACGGAGGATACGTCAGCAGCACAGGAGAGGTGTGGATAGTCAGGAGAGACAGGTGAAACTTTCTGACAGCTCCTCACAGCAAAGTTTGTTCACCTCGTTTTTTCTTTTGTTTATTATTACAGGCATTAACGGCAGCATACAAACAACTGTGGGGTTTTTATTGCTGTCATTACCATCGCTATTTTGTAATGGAACAGAAATGACAATAAGGCTATTACTAGTTGTCAGCTGCAGCGCTGTGTGCGCGCAGGACGGTATGTCAACAATATGGTGGCGTCAGGGTTAGCGAATAAGGTCTATTATCAGAATCTAAGTTATCCTTTGGCACAAACGCTTTAGCTTTGCCATAAAATGTCTGATTGAAAAAGTAATTGATTATCACAAATTGTATTCAGTGTCCCACACTCAGATGTATGTGCTCCTAAGACTTTCTATGAATAGAAAGTAGAAAATAATTAAACGCCACAATAAGGGATTGTGTTGTGTTGGGCACGTGTAGTTTGGTAAGAAGAAATTATATATTTAATGAAATTTAGACCCAGTAGCAGCCTGTCGTTCTGTGTTGGTTTAATTGTGCTGTAGAGCAAGTTTGACATGTTTCACACTGGTGTAAAGCAGTCACCAGTTAAGAGGTTATTCATGTCATTGAAGCACTTTAACTGCTCAAAATTGATTCGACTGAGGACAGCTCCACTCGCGGTAATGTAGCATTGATTGCATTCAGGCGTAGCAAACTACTGGCCAGGAAGTTATAGCCAATTATATTACATAAGGCTGCACTGAGCAATAGACTACATGCACAACTTCTTTACTTCCTGAAATTAGTACAGCTTCTTTATTTCCTGTCCTACACTATTGGATGAACTGATGAATCAGGTGTGCCTGATGACTGTTGTGACTGCAGCACACCTGACATTAATCACTTCATCCAATAGTGATGACAGGAAATAAAGAAGCTGTACTCATTTCAGGAAGTAGTGGACTTGTGCATGTAGCCCATTGTCTCTTTACACTATGAAGGGGGAACTTAGTCAGATAAAATGATCAGAAGGTAAGAAAGCCATGGATGGATACTGCAAGGGGATTTTGGAGTTTGACTTCAGAGGTATGAGAATAAGATGAAGCAAAACGTAGGAAAGCATAATGGTAACATTGGTACAGTATATATTGTAATTCCACAATATATCCCCAGAAGAGATGGGTATACTCATGGTGCACCGTTGGGAACATCACAAAATGATTTTCAACAACACAAAAGTTTCTAATTCAGTAAACACTTCTAATCTTAATGAAATAACGTGAAGAAGGAAAATAAAGACCACGTGTTGGTGTCACAGTTTTGGACTCAAGTAGAGGTTGTGAGTGAAAGAAGCTGAGAGCAGCTGATGTATACGGCTGTTCATTGACACTTCACTGTATTACTGCTACACTACGCACCATCAGCCATCTTCTGAAGGTCCTTGAAGATGCGAAGGTGGTGAGCCAGGTCTGTGGCCAGAATGATGTCCCTCATCAAATCCAACATGCGCTGGTAGTCCTGAAAAATAACGAAAATAATATGAATATCCACATAAAGTGATATTATTTATAGTGAATTAAATCTATCTGTGAGAGAGAGAGAGAGAGAGAGAGAGAGAGAGAGAGAGTGAGAGAGAGAGATGTTTGGGTAATGTGTGGAGGGCAGACCTCTCACCTTCATGGGTGTTCAGAATGGCGATGGCCTGGGCAAAGTGCTGTCTGTCTCTATCATAAATAGAACATGAGAGGAAAATGTATGAATACATTTGAAGTGGGTGTTTTTCAAGGAATACTGATGCAACACAATGTAAGACACATGGGCCATTCAAAAGACTGCCAGAGCCTGAACTCAAAAGTACTGTATAGACCAAATCACCTGGATGTTTACATTTACTTCCGGGTACCCCTGGGTCCACACATTATAATGGCGGTGGACGGCACAAACTGACGTGTTGAAGACAAAAACAGACAAAGAAGACAAAAATGGTTCGTCCGTGTTGTGTTGTTGTTTAATATCATTCATAACAACACTTTCACTAACGACCAGACTAGCTAATTTACCTGTTGGACCAGACCAGAGTAGACTTGACGCTAAATTAAATTAACGTGGCGTCAGTAGCTCTGTTTGTAACGTTAACGTAACCTCGCGTCACCAGGCTCTTCTACGTTAATGAGTCTGCAAAACAGCGAGTTTGACAGACAAACAAACATTATTAGCTAGCTAACACTACATAAAACAAACACAGAAGAAAGGCTAGATACGTCGGACAAGCATGTTTACCAACCGTTTAACCATTTAAATTGAAAGTAGTCGGCCGAAAACAACGAGAGGGTTTGACAGCATTTATTTGACAACACGCACATTTAAACCTGCCGCCTTCCCCAAGTGGTACCCGGAAGTAAATTTGTTTACATGGTGACGTCACGGTGATTTGGTCTATTACAGGGACGCCGAGTTTGATGTTTGGCCACTAGGTGTCGCACTAACAACAAGACTGGCTCTCAGCCTGTGAAGTGGGTTAACTATGAACCTATCAACTCCTGTCAAAGATCATCATATATGTTTATATTATATATGTATGCATGTATGTATGTGTGTGTGTGTGTGTGTGTGTGTGTGTGTGTATATATATCATATATATATATATATATATATATATATATATATATATATATATATATATATATATTAACATTTATTTATTATGTCAGCTTAGAAACATGAGAAAACTGGGTAGAAACGACAAAAACAAATAAACAGACATAAGGGTTAAAAACATACATACGATTAGAGCTAAAAGTAAGTAAAAGTGCATGTGGCAACGTGCAAATATGACAGTGTGTGAAAGTCTTTCATTGTTTGTTTGGAATACGGACGGCTGTTGGGATGAAGGAGCTCCAATAAGTGAAACGCTAAGTTGTGACTTTACCTCCATCACAGAGCAGCCAGGACAGATTGCTGAAAACACAAATAGACACAAATGACACAATCCTTAATGTACTATTTCAAATGAAACCCTGTCCTGAATAGCCCTGTATTGTGTTAGGCTACTAGTCTAGAACCTGTCACCTCTGTTACAAACCTTTAAGAAATCGAGAAAACAGGTTGTTAAAATGATGATTGGCCGTTGTAGTTAAATGATATGTGAATGATATGTAAATGATGTGTGCGCTGGAGCTTATGCATTAGCAGCCATTTACACCTGGCGTTAACATGTGTTTTCTGTGATCAGATTGCAATCACATTGTGTTTTATCACTTGAAATGCCAGGTGTAAACACCCCCAAAACGCATTGAAGGATTGCAATCTGATCGGCCAAACCACCTCCGGAGGTGGTCAGGGATGCATTGTGTACACATTGAACACAAGTGTAAATGCAATGTGTCCTCTCAATCTGGATACAGCAACTTTATGCGGATTGAGAGGACAACAATTTCTGCAGTCAGATTGCAATCAGATTGCAGAAAACACATGTTAGCGCCAGGTGTAAATGGAATCAGGTTGAAGTGATCAAATACAATCTGATCACAGAAAACGCATGTTAGCGCCAGGTGTAAATGGCCTCTAAATGGCCTCATAGAGCACAGAGGAACACTTAATATATTACACATATAGGTCTGGGTATTGGCAAGGACCTCACGATACGATACGTATCACGATACATGGGTCGCGATACGATTGTATCACGATACATTGCGATACAATACATATTGCGATATATTGCAATACTCTACATAATTTACTGAAAATTTAAATATAGAGCTAAAAATACAACACGCTGTACACCACCCAGGTAGTGTAATAATATGTACATCACTTTATATTGATAACTGATAAGTGGACAAATTGAGTCAAAACTACCGAGTGTTGAGTGTCTTACTGAAGGCACTGAAATAAAAAGTATTCTTATTATATTACTGAACACACGGCCGTGCAAAAAAATAGATATGGTATATTTTTCTGAAATATCGATACAGTATTGCGGCAAAATGTATCGTGTCCGGAAGTTGCATTATTTTGGATTAAAATTGAAGAATGGATTTCTGTTTACAGCACACATTTTTATAGCTGTCCTCTAACCAATGCTCAACAGGTTATGAACTCAATAGATGGGTTTCTGTGCAACGTCATCACACACCCTTTCATCCATGCTGCAACCAGCCTCAGCCTCCAACCTGGGACCTCAAGTCCTCCTCTGCCCAGAGCAGCTCCACCCTTTCATCCATGCTGCAACCAGCCTCAGCCTCCAACCTGGGACCTCAAGTCCTCCTCTGCCCAGAGCGGCTCCACCCTTTCATCCATGCTGCAACCAGCCTCAGCCTCCACAAGCCAAGCTCACTCTTCTCTGCACATTCTGGCCAGAGAGCCCATTGTAAATACTTGGACTCTCAGTAAAATACCTTGTCTGCTATTTTGTTTGTTTTTGCCCGGTCTGCCTAGTCACGACAAGATGATGGTCTTAGTAGCTCATTTCACTTCTTCTAAGATGTGTCTAAATAATTGCATCATTAATGGGATACAATGGTTATAAAACTCTGGCAAACCCTCAGCTTCGCTCATGGCTGCTCCAGCTCCAAAACATGTCAACATGGCAGTGCTTGTAGACACCAACGTTTGGCTTCAAAACGGCCCTTCAGAAACCTACATGTATGGGTGATGTCACACTCACTACGTCCACTTTTCTTTACAATCGATGCTTTAACCAAAAGGCTTGCCATCCTGTTCACTCTTTCCCTATGAAAAATGCTGCTAAACTGCTGTAATTCTCCCCTCAGTGTCAAGCCTTCATAGCCCTGTCACCAGCCTGCAGTGCGCATGTGTGGGTCTCATACCTCGTGACAGTCCTGCTGAAACCTCTGGAGCTCCCACATGTCGTTGAGTTTCTCCAGCCATTGCTGGGCCAGTTCTGGTTCCCCCTGAGAGAGGGACAGACAGACAGACAGACAGACAGGCAGACAGACAGACAGACAGACAGACAGACAGACAGACAGACAGGCAGACAGGCAGACAGACAGGCAGACAGACAGACAGGCAGACAGACAGACAGACAGACAGGGGACTTAGTTCAAAGGTAAAATAACTAAGATCTATACTGTCCCATAGCACTAAATTGTACCTGTACTGTATAAGATGGGGTTGTTGATCAGCTGCTCTGACAGCTCTCTGGCTTTCAAAACTCACTTTCCAGCATGTTCTCTGTTTTTGGAATAAAAAGTCAGCATCCATTTTACTTACAACCTAATGATATTTTGAAATTGTTCTAATGAGCATCCTCATCTCTATTGTGACAATGTGATTTTATCATTTATCCAACAGAAAAGGTGGGAAATCATATAATGCATGAAATAAGATATTTATTTGCTATAAATCATGTCACTATTTACTATTTATAGCAAATAACTACTTTTTTGTGCATTAGGCTACCGTACATGGTTTACCATCTTCTTTAGAGACCCCATTGGTAACTGATTTGCACTGCCTTTTTTTATATGGGTCACTTGGCACATGTAGTGAATTAAAGTGAAAAATGTGAATTTATATTTCTGAAAATTAGCTACTTTACAAAACTAATCCAAGTTGTTAAAACTTTGTGTCACATGGTGTCAGAAGCTCACATGAATTGAAAAATGTAACTGAAAAACCTCAAATCCACAAAATCACTATGTAAAAAAGGCTGTAGTCTGGCGCTGTGCTGCAATTATGGTCTCAGATGGAATTGGTTGACGTTTGTCAAAAATGATCAGTACCTGCACATACCCACAGACAACATACTGTAGGTCAGTGGTCTTCAACAGGGAGTTCCGCCAATTTTTGTCAAAGTAGTTTGTGAAAAAAAACAATATTAAAAAAATAAAATAATACTGAGCAGCCTAATATTGAGTAAACTCAGCATTAATAGGCAATAATAAGCTACTTTTGACAAAAATGATCTATAAAGCAAATCTGATTAATCTACAGTATGTTCGAAACGGATTGTTTACTCCTTGCTTTTTTAATGTAATCTATTAATAAAAAGAAGTGTCAAACCCTGATATCCTCATGTGCGCTGGATTATAAATGTTATTATAAAACGGCTCTCTCAAATCAAGCAATCTGATTGGTTCACAGCCATTGTATAATTCCAGTAACCGAGTTCAATAACCCATGGCCATGGGTTATTGGTTGCCATGGCAACTCTCTTACTAAGAGAGTAATAATAAGGCTTACCTCAAATGACAACGTAGAAAAAAAAATGGCGGAGACAGCTGTCAGATCCTTGTGAATCGATCTTCGCTTATAACTTTACTAATACTTCGCAGAAAATGATGTTTTGTACAAGAATAGATGCGGGCTAATGTCTTCTTTGCAAAAGAAAGGCTGTTAACCCCGCATTTAACCCCGTAACGTTAGTTGGTGTCGGCTTTGCAGAAAGCATTCAGCTTCTCAGCAAGCGCTGAGAATGCAACGCTGCGCTGGAGCTGCCTGTCGGGGATTCCAGAAAGCTCTCAGCTACTCAGCAAGCGCCAGGATTGGCCAATGTCAACTTCAGTCTCCAGAACGATCCAATCAAATCACCCGCATGTTCTTGCGGTCCCGCCTTACAGTAGTGTTTCAACTGACTCTATCAGAATGACATGCCAGTCGGAGTCGGACTTATAGTATTATTATTATTATTATATTATCATACTTGGAAACCGTTTTATAAAAGCAATATAGCACTCGAGCTGCGTGTGTTGTGGAATATATCCCCCTGATCAGCTGTTATCCCACGAGGCCGCAGGCCGAGTGGGATATATTCTTCACAACACACTGGCTCTCATGCTATATTGCTTAATTATAGGCCACACCTAAAATGTAACAATTTTATTTCAAATCGTAGGGGGTCCCTCAGTTTCGCTGTCAACCAAGGGGTACTTGGGCTGAAAAAGGTTGAAGACCCCTACTGTTTATCAAAGCACCTCACATAATATATTGTGTTGTTAATTGAATTCAAAAACCATATGGCTTTCCATATTGCTATTGCAAACGCACACCAAAGCCTACCCTACCCCCCATATACCTACATAAACACCCCAACCCCCACTGCAGCACACACACACACGCACGCACCCACGCACGCACGCACCCCAACACCCCCACACACACACACACACACACGCACACACACACACACGCACCCACACACACACACACACACACGCACACACACGCACACACACGCACCCACACACGCACCCACACACACACACACACACACACACGCACACACAAAGCGGTCAAAGCGGAGACCTCAACCCTTGAATGAAGTCTGCACTGCCCATAACAATAAATAAAATAGTTTTTATTTTATTTGGCTGGATATTGAAATATTCCCTTACTGATAAAGGCCTGACCAATTTGGATGCAACATTTTGAAGCTTTGTCATACTATTCAACTTTTCAATACTTTTTGATAAATCAAAGATTTTGCGGTGCAAAGCCTCATGTTTTGCTCCAACTTGCTCACTATCCAACTTAATGATGATGACACATCCTCCTTTCCATGTGTTTTCTGCATGCAGGCCAGTCGTACCTGTTGGCGAGCGTGTCGACGCGCTCCCTGATGCGTTGGGAGTAGATGTTGCTCTGGCTGATCAGGCTCTCCCCGGCCTCCATCACAGCCTTGATGCGGTGCAGGTTGAGCTCCATGGTGGTGGTGAAGTCCTTGTGTTTCTTCATGGTGGCTTCCACTGTGGTGGGCAGCTCCACGTGGGCCAGGGCCGATTCCTGGAGGAGCAAGGTCAGGGAAAACATACAGTTAAGGTATGGAGATCATTCCCTGCCTACTAGTCTCACTTGCCAGACTATCTCCACACTTCATTTGGTGCTGTACCAGTGCAGGAGAGAGTCTGGCTGAACTCACTCTCATTCTGGTAGAGCGGGAAAAGAAAATGCTCTGTTATCTTTAGAACAGCCACTGAAAGTACCAAGCAGGCCTGCTTTATTGGACATCCAAATCTTCGTCAAGACTTTGTCATTTTCTGTGTAGGTTGCTAGCTTGCTAGCTAGCATTGTTGTTGTTGTTTCACAGCAGCAGAGGCATTTGAGAGCGGACAGGCAGGGAATGGAAAGGGATTTCCCTTCGCTCCGACTGAAATGGTCAGAGCCAATGGCAGAGCTTATACCTGCAGCTTGCTTCTCAGCATTGATTCAGACTATCTGCCTACCAACACGAGGGTCTCAGGTTCGAGCCCGTGTTACCTCCGGCTTGGTCGGGCGTCCATACAGGCACTGAAATAAGGACATAGATATGTACTGATCCTTGTACTGTAAGTTTGGGGAATGTTTTGGCATCAAAATACTCAAAGTGGAATATATAGCGTAAAGAATTGATGCAAAATATCAGTTTTCAGTCGGTTGAAGAGATCATACACATAAACTCTCTCTCACAAAACACACTGCCAAGAGTTTAATTAGCTATAACTACTTGTCCAGAAGATTTTAAACACGATTTCAGACGGAAGCCCGTCTTTATTGTCACACGAACACTACAACACACTCATGCTGACGGTGGCCGGTAAAATTTGTCCTCTGCATTTGACCCATTCTGGCTTGTCCTTTCCTCCGAGGGGCAGGCCAGGAGCAGTGGTCGCTTTTTCTTTCCAGCGCCCGGGGACCAACTTCGGATGTTGTCGTCACTGGTCGGATGACGATCTTCTGCATGTTTTTAGTGGGGGGTTATGTACGGAGGAACCCCCTGGGGGGTACGGCGAGAACATGCAAACTCCACACAGAAAGGCCCTTTCGACGAGATGTCCACCTGGGCAGTAGGCACTGAAGATATGGGGGGGGTCACAACTCCAGCATCCACAGCGTCCCAGGCGAGAATTTAACTCAGGACCTTCTAGCTGTGAGGCGACAGCGCTACCGACTGCGCCACCGTACTCCCGGTAAGACTGATTGCCATGGTGATAACGCTGGTTCTGCATTTGGCCTTCCAGGCTAATGTGAAGAGCTGGGTCCCTGGTAGAGATTGGTTAGCAAACCTAAAGAGACACATGCCCTGGCAGGCAAGCACGAGACACACACACACAGACACACAGACACACACACACACACACACACACACACACACACACACACGAGGAGGAGTCTGGACAGCAATACCTTGTAATATTTCAGAAAGCAAACTGCTCTGTGTGTGATACTGAGTCTGGAAACAATGCAGACTGCCAGATCTGTGATTCTGTATCTTCTCCCCCCCCCCCCCTCCCCCCCCCGATTTTTTATTCCATTTTTATCCTCCATTAGTGCTAATTTAATTTATTTATCCTGGTTGCTACTCCACCCTCTGCTGATCTGGGGAAAGCCAAAACTGGCTCCATGCTTCCTCCGAGACATGGGCAGTTAGCCAGCCGCTTCTTTTCACCTGACAGAGGAAGCTTCACCGGTAGGACATAGCACGTGGGAGGGTCACGCTATTCCAACCAGTTCCCCTCCCTCTGAACCGGCGCCTTTAAGACCAGAGCAGGAACCACATTAGCAACCAGGATGTTGCATGTTTTGGTGAAGGGGGTTCCGATATGAAGGAAACCCCCGGGAGGCACGGGGAGAACATGCAAACTCCACACAGAAAGGCCCTTTTGACGACCCCACCCGGGCGGTGGGCACTCGAGGACATGCGGACGGGCACGCATTCCTTCAGCGTTCACAACGTCCCAGGTGGGAATCGAACCCAGGACCTTCGAGCTGTGAGGCGACAGCGCTTACCACTGCGATTCTGTATCTTCTGATCTTGGTTTGTATGTCGTAAACAGACACAGACTCATCTATAGGTCTGGAAAATGTGTTGAAGTCATATTATATTGTGATATTAACTTCCCAAAGACTGCTACGGATTATAGGCATTTTGTATTCTATGTCATAATACACACAATGGGGAGGAGAAGAACAGAGTGAGAAGTGTCTGGCAAACAAACTTCCCTAAATTATTTACTTATTTCCCAGCAAAATAAATAATATGAGATCGGTCATCAGGAGGAGGTTAAAAAACAGATGTTCCCACATTGTGCTAAAACTACACTGGAATTATAATGAAAATCAGAAACTGCAATAATCTGTCAAATAAATACAGTAATTGCAATATGATGTTTTATTGTATAACTGCATTGTATTCATATCACTCCATTTTTTCCAAAAATGCTTCACAACTAAGATAAAATTAGGGATGTTCGATATTGGCTTTTTTACCGATATCCGATATCCGATAATGTCCAACTCTTAATTTCCGATACCGATATCAACCGATACCGATATAAGCGGGCTTTTTTTCCACCAAAATTTCACGTAACAAGTTACATAATGTAGCTTAATGTAGCTGAAGAGTTTAATATATAATATGCATGTTGTGTTAAAGTTGTAAGTGTTAGAGAAGCGAGCTTGTGACCAGAAGGTCGTCGGTTCAATCCCCGGGACCGGCAGGATAAATCTGGGTGGGGAAAGTGAAAAGGCAGCGCTTGCCCCTCCCTCATTACCACCACTGAGGTGCCCTTGAGCAAGGCCCTTAACCCCAACCGCTCCAGTGGAGCTGCTCAGTGGCCAGCAGATCAGACTGTGGTTGTACTGGTCAGCTTCCAGGTATGAATGTGTGTGTGAATGTGAACAGGGCGCTCCTGAAAAAGAGAGCATTGCTCACAGTGAGACTCCCCCTGTATTAAAAAAAAAAAAAAAAAAATCGGCATGAAAACCGATACCGATATTTTCCGATATCGATTTTTTTTATGCTAATATCGGCCGATAATATCGGTAGGCCGATAATATCGGACATCCCTAGATAAAATCTTGTAAATTATGGGTTGCAAACTTTTTGTATCTGTTTTTTGATCTATTCCTATTTGTAATTGAAAAATAATGGACATATCTAGCCAATCAGACGTATAATTGACTCGATACAGTATTCTGTTAGATCTGGAATATCCTGTGAATAAAGTTGACAAATAATTTTAGCTACACACACACACACACGCACGCGGGCACGCACACGCACACGCACACGCACACACACACACACACACACACACACTTCTCAGCAGTGGCAGGTGGCCAGGGTACACATTATCGTGAAGCTACAGCGTAGATCTAGTTACTAGAAGATGCTGCATGTCCGGCCCTGCTCTAATATCACATAATGCACGGATACTGTTACAAAAAGAGACACGCACACATACACACACACACACACACACACACACACACACACACACACACACACACACACACACACACACACACACACACACACACACTTCTCAGCAGTGGCAGGTGGCCAGGGTACACATTATCGTGAAGCTACAGCGTAGATCTAGAGTTACTAGAAGATGCTGCATGTCCGGCCCTGCTCTAATATCACATAATGCACGGATACTGTTACAAAAAGAGACACGCACACACACACATACACACACACAGATGGATGTTCCAGTCAGATGCTGCACAGTGATGTTCTAGCTCTCTCTCTCCCCCCTTTCTCTCCCTGTCTCTCTGAGGACAGAGTGTGGCAGAACTGAGCCAGCCACACCCAGGCCATCCAGGCAAGCAGTCAACACAGTGTATCTCTATGAAGCTCTGCTGCAGTCAGACAGCCAATTCATACACAAAGAGCACACAGCTGAACAGGGACAGTTGGGAAACGTAACCATTATAAAATGATTATGGGAGCGTGTGGACAGAGCCAGTAAAACCTCCCACCTCTATGACCTCCAGTAAAACAGCATCACTCACATTGTTGTTGCCTTATTTCCACTTTACCCAAAGCTTTTTTGGACTTTGATGCTGTATTATTATTGGCTTAGTAACGTGGCATCAGTAAACACACACAGCATGCTCATGTTTAGCTTTTAGTACTACTTTTTAGCTCTCTCCTTTTCCATGATTGGAAGTTGGAAACCCTCATTAGTGTTTTGCTTGCACCTGTGTTTATCCTGCCTTTTCCACACAAAATGGCCCCCGTGAAAAGGGCCTAATACATCACTATCACCAAATAGCATCCCCACATGACATCATAATGGTCCAGGAAGTTCTGCAAATGAACAAGGAGCTCTGGGTCCAGACGACATGGAGGGAAGTTAAACATTGTTCATTTGCATATACAGTACTACTGATTTTGTCATGATACATACATATACAGTATTACTGATTGTTCATTTGCATATACAGTACTACTGATTTTGTCATGATACAAAGCTGGTTGAATATGGGCAAAGTGGCCCTTTAACACGTGTCTGGAGGCACTTCCTTTATGGCCCCCTGCTGTCCGTTTGTTTGCATGTTCTCCCCGTGCTCCCTGGGATTCCTCCATATATAACTCCCAACTAAAAACATGCAGAAGATCATCATCTGACCAGCGGTGGAAGTTGGTCTTCTCACTGCAGCTGCCCAGCGCTCCTGGCCTGACCATGGAGGAGGACGAGCCAGGATGGGTCAAACGCAGAGGACACATTTCACAAGCATGTGTGTGTGTGTACTGGCCACCGTGCATGTGTGCATGCCACGGTGTTTGTGACAAATAAAGACGGGGTTTGTCCGTCCGGTTGAATCTTAATCTTGTATGGCTCACCTGGTTGTTGAGGAAGGACTCGGCCTGTTTGACATCCCACAGGAACAGGTGGAAGATGTGAGCCTGGACCAGCACCTCCCTCCTGCTCTCCCACATCTCCAGCAGCTTGTTCCAGCCGACGTGGAGCTTCTGGAGCCACTGCTGCAGGGCAGCGTGCAGCAGAGGAGCCTCCTCGGACTCCAACAGCTCGTTCACCACCTGCAGACACTGGTAGTCCTCCTCATACCTGCCGGACACAGGACCACTTGCCTTTACACCTGGCCCTAACACATTTCTCTCATCCAGATTGTGTCTAGTTACGGTTTAGCCTGGTTGCAGGACTTTTACTCATGGGATTAAAATACATGTCCGGGTCCACAGAGACATTAGATTGTGTTTTCTCTTTGTATGTCCTTTAGAAAGATAGCAATGGTTTTAGGTAGACCGGCATAGAGGCAATAGCTAATGGGAATATGTCATTACTATTACTGAGGAAACTAAGTGACATCTTGTCCCATTTGTGTCATGATGCATGATGTTAATGCATGAACTAAAGGGGGCTATGGATCCATCTGTCAGATTGTTCAGTCAAACAGTAATGTTGACTTTGTGCCACTAGGGGGCGGCATTGACAATGAATGGGACTGACCCAAGGGTGGAACTACATCACTGGTGGGGGATAACATGTTTACTATAAATGTTGTATGTTTTGATACATTACTCATTTCAATACCTCTAGTCTAGTCTAGTTTGATGTTACTTTCAGCTGCCTGACACCTTGATGCTTTGTGTGCACTTCCTTGTTTCAATTGTCAACACAATATGCTGTGTTTTGTAATGTAGTTTTCTTGAAGTCACCACAGCCGTGGCTCCGCCCCTCAGCAGCTCACCGTCCGATCTCCTCTTTGAGGGCGGCGTGTTTGTTGATGAGTCTCTCCGCCTCCTCCAGAGCAGCTGGTCCGAGGCTCCGCCTCCTCCAGAGCAGCTGGTCCGAGGCTGCAGCCGTCTGAGTCTGGACCAGCCAGGTCAGGAACGAGTCCAGGTCCTGACGGGATAGAGGGAGGGAGAAGAGTCATTCACATTCTACTATTGTGCTTTCTGAAAGCAAGGCACAATCTATAAACTCCTATTTTTCGATCTGCCAAACATTTTGGGCATTCTGGGTGCTATTCGCGATTAAGTGCCATTTTCTCCACCATTGACTTGAATGGGGTTTAGAAAAATCTGGCAAAATCTTGAATTTAATTAGCTGTAGCTTAGAAACAATACCACCTAGAGCAGTGGTTCTCAACTGGTCTAGCCTCATGACCCACATTTTTCCTTAGTCATTAAGTCGCGACCCATTAATTTGCTTAGGCCAATATGCTTTTTAAAGACCCACACTGGGCGGCCTGCGGTCCGACGCTTTGCCCAGAGCCGAACGCTTTAAAGACCCAGAGTGGGCGGCCAGTGTGAGGTCAGTACCTGGAGCTGAGGTGGTCCTGACAGCCTCTGAGCTCTGTAGAAGACGGATGACCTCCATCCAGGAGCTGCTGGACTATCTGGTTGACATCTAGGATCCTTCCCATCAAGCTGTTCATCTCCTGGTCCAGGCTCTCGAACCTACAGGGAAGGGCATTTTGGAATATAATGGGACAGTCATAGTATCCACTCTTGGATACAAAAGTCAGTTTGTAACACACTAACCTGTGTGTCACCACCTCCACGTCCTCCAGCCTCTCGGGGATCTCCATCTTGTCCAGCCACTGCTCCTCCTCGTCGATCCACAGCTCACAGGCGTTGACCTCACTGAACATGCTGTAGACGGCCAGAGTGTCGTGGAGCCAATGCTGCTGGAGCACCGCCACCTCAGCCACCTCTGCATACAGCTGCTCCGTCTCGCCCATACGTACCTGCACCTCCTGCACAGAGAAGAGGAGAGGAGGGGAGAGAGAGGGGAGGAGGAGAGAGGGGAGGAGAGGAGAGGAGAGGAGAGGAGAGGAGAGGAGGAGAGGGGAGGGGAGGGGAGGAGAGAAGAGAGGGGAGTAGAGAAGAGAGAGCGTTCACACTACCAACAATATCAGCACCAAATATTCAGAGAAAAAATGGACCATGATGACTTTAGCGACGTGCTTTTACTTGACTTGCTCTCTAAAGTAAATAACAACATAGTCAATGGATTTGGGTTGATGGATTGCTGCAAAAGAGAGGAAATGGCAGAGAACATGTTTGATGGTGCTTTCATGAGATGATTGTGCTTATGAGAGCAGAGCTAATGGTGCTAATGGCCACCAAGTTTTTAGCAGTAGGTGACTCTGCACACCAAATCTATTGTAGCCTACTGTGGATCAAAGAGTCAAGTCCCCTGGAGCCCATGTTGAGAGCATGGGGTTGAAAGAAACACCTGTAACTTCACCGTGGCTAAATGGCTTTCAACAGGCTACTGGAGACACATGTGGTTAAACCCTGCTCATATTGAAAACATAGGATAATACCGCATTTTGCAGTCAGGGTGGCCAAGAGATTATGCTATTTTCTTAGCATCATGCAAGCAAAAGCTAACTAGCAAACTAGCTTCCAGGTCAGTAAACAGCCTTAGCGCTAATCCCAAAAGATGATGGTCTTTTTCAAAAAGCGTCTTTATAGTAAACATTCTAGTTGTGAATGGGCCTTTAATCTAAAAATGCTGAGCAGCATCTTAACTAAACACAAACAGCAAACCGCCACACCAAAGCTCTTCTCGCTCAGGAGCTGCTTCCCTGGCTTCATGGTGTTCTGGGCGGGGCAGGATGGTGGCGGAGATGTAAGCATTAGTTCAAGTTGTTTTACACTGCATGCAGGGAATTCCAGTCCACATATTAAAATTTCATAATATAATTTTCTTAACACATTCACTGCCAGACGTTTTTTTTTTACTGTAGGTAGGTTCTGCCAGAGGGTTTTTTTGAGGATTCTGGCTCATCTTTCAAGACCCGAGGATTCTTTTCTGCTAAGATTTTGTGAACACACAATATCTCAAAAGAACTAATAGAATGTGTGCTTTCTCTGTCTAAAAGAGTTAGTTTGTAGAGTTAGTAGTTATGTAAGCATTAGCAGTTGAATACAGCATGGTTTCAGCGTCAGAAAAATTATTCAGAGATAAACGGCTTTTTGTGAAATTCGATAGAACAGTCACTTTAACCATTCATTTTTGGCATCAGTAAGACGTCAGACATCTAAACAATAGTTTTGAACAGTAATTTCCTCCATAACAGCAGGAAACCCCCCTCTGCTTCCAACTCCTCCCTCCGTGGGCGTTCTTCTTGGCTGCAGCGGCCGTGTCACAAGCTTGTCACCAGTCTCACTGCTTTGCTGCTGCTGCTGCCTGTCTGCGCGGCCGCTGTTTGAGGAAGTCTGGATGGACTCGCTCGCTTCTTGGAGTTTTGGTTGAGAGCTTTGATGAAGCTTTTGCGATTCTGGTCATATTTATGCTGCGTGTTTCAAAGTGTGTTCCACCCATAATCTATTATGCAAATTTGCAATCCCGCATCGCCAGCAATCAGCGCGAAAACGAAAGCGTTTTCGCCAAACCATTTTCATGAGAATGGCTTCGTCACACTGCTTTTTGCTTGCCTTCCTCTAGTCAGGAAAGCACTGTCGCCACTTAGTGGGTCGGTGGAATGGGTTGTACACGTTGTACACGTCCAATACTTATATAAGAGATGTAAAAGGGTTAGATGCACATCCCACCGTCAAAAAAACAAAATCGAAAAAAAAATTTGACGTAAAAACACGTCATTGGCAGTGAACGGTTGGATTTTGTTTGACGTAAAAACACGTCATTGGCAGTGAACGTGTTAAGCAAAATCCTGTTGCTGACGATAGCCAAGATGATCGAGTTAATTTGTGCTGCTCTAATACATTGAAATAAATATGAAAGTTAGTCTTAATAACTAGCGGCATCCCTACTTAGTGAAAAATGCAGCAGTCTGGAGGATACGGCACACAAATTCAGCCATATTTAATTTGCAGGTTAGTTTTCCACTGATGTGTATTGTCAGTGACAGGCCCATCCAGACAATTTAATATGGAGGGCTTAGGGCCCAAACACTGACAGGGCACTGGAACCAGTAACTGTGAAATCTCTTCTCAGGTCCCTGCTGGAAGACATCACCAGTCCTCTGCTCACTCGGGACGCCACGAGAGGAGCCGCTCCCGATCACCTCACAGGAACAACAGGGAGAACCACTCCTCAAACAGACCCGACAGGAAGGTCCAGCAACGAGCTCCCCACCAACTGCGCCTGACTGTGGCTGACAGAGGATGACGAGAAACACATCAAGCTGAGCGCCCATTGGTTCAACACAGGTGCATCACAAACCCACAGTGAAGTGTAGAAACTTAAATTTTATATCTATTCCAAGCTGTCACTCTATATTTTACATAAATACCACCTGTAATGCCTACATTAACAATAAAATAAGTAATCTGAAGGGCTGGGTCATTTGAGCAGTGAGTGTGGGTGGCGCTAATGCATGTTTTAATCTGTTTAGAAACCGCTGTTGGACTGTGTTTAATTACCGTAAATTCCGGACTATAAGGCGCACCGGTGTATAAGCCGCACCTTCAAAGTTGACTATTTTTTTCTTATATAAGCCGCACCGGACTATAAGCCACGGGTGTTTTAATGTTTTTTTTTTTTTTTTTTTATTGTGTTTTAATGTTTAATTACCATATGTATGCTCCCATTTATTAACATTTCAACAAAACAACATAACACAACACCACCTGTGTTGTTATTTACAGTGCACACAGTGTCATACAGTGTCATACAGTGTCATACAGTGTGGTGAAAAGAGGGCAAGAGAGGAAATTAAAACAGAAGTGGATTTATAGTTAGAAAGAGTGCTAAAAAAGAGCTTTTTTTTTTTTTTTTTTTTTTTTTTTGAAAAAATCCATAGATAAGCCGCACCGTTATATAAGCCGCAGGGGCCAAAAAAGGCCAAAAAACGGGAAAAAAGGTGCGGCTTATAGTCCGGAATTTACGGTAGCTTATGGCTCATTTCCACCACATTTTACTGCCCTGCACAGCTCGTCACCAGTCGGCTCTACTCGTTTCGGCCCGATGGATGTTCTGCTTCGACCGCCGTTCATCTGCCCCCGCCCACAGCTGGTCGTCATAGCGACCGCATATCTGTCCTCCGCCTAATAGCCGAAGTAGGCTATAACATAACGTTACAATTAAATCCATCCACAGAACTTTTAAACTGTTTATGAAATACTGGTGCCTCTAAATGACCTACAGTGTACATGGGCAAATGTGACAATCGGCCAGGAGAATGGATATCACTTTGTAGTTAGTCAAACTCACAGGCATGCGCTGCGCGCGGACGGGAGAGGCGCAACAGAGTGAAGCCTGTACCCCGGCGGCTTCTGACCAGGCAAGACCGCGGCTTCACCAAAGACCCGCTGCGGCCTAGCGGAGCGCTGCACTCAACTAGCTTCCTGAGCAGCTGACTTTTTTCAGACAATTGAAATCACCGCCACGATTTTATTTCACCAGAGGCGAAGGCAGCAAAACAAAAGACTGATGGAAATATACATAACAGAAGAGAAGGTAAGCCCACTAAACTGGTATGCAGCATTGCATTGACACGATTCTGCCTGACCAATCAGTCGTCAACAATGTTTTCACGTCACCGTATGGTACCGGGTTCACAGAATAGAACCCAGACGAGGCAGGTACGACAAGTAGCACGACTCGAGGCCAATACAACCCGGGCTGGGACAGTTTTTACCGGTGGAATGAGACCATTTATCAAGTCGAGCGGAGCGGGACCGCGCTACTACCTGCAGTGGAAATGGGCCATAAGTAACTTTAGTGTCACTGTAGAAGTAGAATGAAAATAGTTCTCCAGAGACAAATATCTCTGAACCCAATACAACTATCTGATATTACACTAATCATGAGAGTGATAATTGTTCAAATGATTATCATTGTAATAATAATGTGCAATATTTGTATTGTGGAATAAACTATATTTGTCAGACAGTGTAGTTCAAACCCCATAGTAGGCTGTGCACAGGAATAAGATCTAAATATCTGAGTGCTGATAGCATTGATATAGCATTGCTTTGGCTCACACCATTTTGCTTCCACAATTGAAATAAACCTATTGCAGCCCCACGGCGAGCTGTGAAGTGAAAGCAAAGCATTGGATTAAGATAGGAATAATTTCATTCCAAAACAAGATATGAAGGGGGGGGGGGGGGGGGGTGTAATGTAAAAAATGTGGCGTGTAATAAAATTTACAGTAATAGTTATTTTGAGCTAATTTTTTGTTGTTGTCGTAAACCCAAAAAATAAACGAGTCATGTTTTGGGCTCAAACGCTTCCTATAGACATTGCTGTCGACTTTGAACTGACAGCGATCTTGCGCGTTGTCTTCCAACCCTTGGTCTGGTCTGACAGGTCACATGATGTCATCAACAGGCACAACAGCATGGAGCGGTGGGTCCGACTCTTTGGGTTGTATCTCACACACACACACACACAATGTCGTTCACGCTATCATAAATCACTTTCTCTGAACAGCTATTTGTAAACCGTCTATTTATAAAGCATCTCGAGATAACTTGTTATGATTTGGCGTTAAATAAATAAAATTGACTTTTCCATACTGCTATAGACCTTATTCGATTGACGTCACTCACGTACGGGCACGCACACCGCCGCCATATTGTTGACATAGCGCTGCAGCTTTAAGTGACAGCCTATGTGAGAGCAGCGTTTATAGGAAGCTAGCCGCCGTTATCGTTACCTGTATCATTCCTGTTGTGTTTGGATGGTGACATGCGTTACACACGGCTGTAGTAATGACAGCAATAAAGTCCCTGTGGTTTGTTTCTATCTCTACCGTCCACAGACGTGAAGGGAGCGAGACGGAGGATACGTCAGCAGCACAGGAGAGGTGTGGATAGTTAGGAGAGACAGGTGAAACTTTCTGACAGCTCCTCACAGCAAAGTTTGTTCACCTCGTTTTTTCTTTTGTTTATTATTACAGGCATTAACGGCAGCATACAAACAACTGTGGGGTTTTTATTGCTGTCATTACCATCGCTATTTTGTAATGGAACAGAAATGACAATAAGGCTATTACTAGTTGTCAGCTGCAGCGCTGTGTGCGCGCAGGACGGTATGTCAACAATATGGTGGCGTCAGGGTTAGCGAATAAGGTCTATTATCAGAATCTAAGTTATCCTTTGGCACAAACGCTTTAGCTTTGCCATAAAATGTCTGATTGAAAAAGTAATTGATTATCACAAATTGTATTCAGTGTCCCACACTCAGATGTATGTGCTCCTAAGACTTTCTATGAATAGAAAGTAGAAAATAATTAAACGCCACAATAAGGGATTGTGTTGTGTTGGGCACGTGTAGTTTGGTAAGAAGAAATTATATATTTAATGAAATTTAGACCCAGTAGCAGCCTGTCGTTCTGTGTTGGTTTAATTGTGCTGTAGAGCAAGTTTGACATGTTTCACACTGGTGTAAAGCAGTCACCAGTTAAGAGGTTATTCATGTCATTGAAGCACTTTAACTGCTCAAAATTGATTCGACTGAGGACAGCTCCACTCGCGGTAATGTAGCATTGATTGCATTCAGGCGTAGCAAACTACTGGCCAGGAAGTTATAGCCAATTATATTACATAAGGCTGCACTGAGCAATAGACTACATGCACAACTTCTTTACTTCCTGAAATTAGTACAGCTTCTTTATTTCCTGTCCTACACTATTGGATGAACTGATGAATCAGGTGTGCCTGATGACTGTTGTGACTGCAGCACACCTGACATTAATCACTTCATCCAATAGTGATGACAGGAAATAAAGAAGCTGTACTCATTTCAGGAAGTAGTGGACTTGTGCATGTAGCCCATTGTCTCTTTACACTATGAAGGGGGAACTTAGTCAGATAAAATGATCAGAAGGTAAGAAAGCCATGGATGGATACTGCAAGGGGATTTTGGAGTTTGACTTCAGAGGTATGAGAATAAGATGAAGCAAAACGTAGGAAAGCATAATGGTAACATTGGTACAGTATATATTGTAATTCCACAATATATCCCCAGAAGAGATGGGTATACTCATGGTGCACCGTTGGGAACATCACAAAATGATTTTCAACAACACAAAAGTTTCTAATTCAGTAAACACTTCTAATCTTAATGAAATAACGTGAAGAAGGAAAATAAAGACCACGTGTTGGTGTCACAGTTTTGGACTCAAGTAGAGGTTGTGAGTGAAAGAAGCTGAGAGCAGCTGATGTATACGGCTGTTCATTGACACTTCACTGTATTACTGCTACACTACGCACCATCAGCCATCTTCTGAAGGTCCTTGAAGATGCGAAGGTGGTGAGCCAGGTCTGTGGCCAGAATGATGTCCCTCATCAAATCCAACATGCGCTGGTAGTCCTGAAAAATAACGAAAATAATATGAATATCCACATAAAGTGATATTATTTATAGTGAATTAAATCTATCTGTGAGAGAGAGAGAGAGAGAGAGAGAGAGAGAGAGAGAGTGAGAGAGAGAGATGTTTGGGTAATGTGTGGAGGGCAGACCTCTCACCTTCATGGGTGTTCAGAATGGCGATGGCCTGGGCAAAGTGCTGTCTGTCTCTATCATAAATAGAACATGAGAGGAAAATGTATGAATACATTTGAAGTGGGTGTTTTTCAAGGAATACTGATGCAACACAATGTAAGACACATGGGCCATTCAAAAGACTGCCAGAGCCTGAACTCAAAAGTACTGTATAGACCAAATCACCTGGATGTTTACATTTACTTCCGGGTACCCCTGGGTCCACACATTATAATGGCGGTGGACGGCACAAACTGACGTGTTGAAGACAAAAACAGACAAAGAAGACAAAAATGGTTCGTCCGTGTTGTGTTGTTGTTTAATATCATTCATAACAACACTTTCACTAACGACCAGACTAGCTAATTTACCTGTTGGACCAGACCAGAGTAGACTTGACGCTAAATTAAATTAACGTGGCGTCAGTAGCTCTGTTTGTAACGTTAACGTAACCTCGCGTCACCAGGCTCTTCTACGTTAATGAGTCTGCAAAACAGCGAGTTTGACAGACAAACAAACATTATTAGCTAGCTAACACTACATAAAACAAACACAGAAGAAAGGCTAGATACGTCGGACAAGCATGTTTACCAACCGTTTAACCATTTAAATTGAAAGTAGTCGGCCGAAAACAACGAGAGGGTTTGACAGCATTTATTTGACAACACGCACATTTAAACCTGCCGCCTTCCCCAAGTGGTACCCGGAAGTAAATTTGTTTACATGGTGACGTCACGGTGATTTGGTCTATTACAGGGACGCCGAGTTTGATGTTTGGCCACTAGGTGTCGCACTAACAACAAGACTGGCTCTCAGCCTGTGAAGTGGGTTAACTATGAACCTATCAACTCCTGTCAAAGATCATCATATATGTTTATATTATATATGTATGCATGTATGTATGTGTGTGTGTGTGTGTGTGTGTGTGTGTGTGTGTATATATATCATATATATATATATATATATATATATATATATATATATATATATATATATATATATATATATATATATATATATATATATATTAACATTTATTTATTATGTCAGCTTAGAAACATGAGAAAACTGGGTAGAAACGACAAAAACAAATAAACAGACATAAGGGTTAAAAACATACATACGATTAGAGCTAAAAGTAAGTAAAAGTGCATGTGGCAACGTGCAAATATGACAGTGTGTGAAAGTCTTTCATTGTTTGTTTGGAATACGGACGGCTGTTGGGATGAAGGAGCTCCAATAAGTGAAACGCTAAGTTGTGACTTTACCTCCATCACAGAGCAGCCAGGACAGATTGCTGAAAACACAAATAGACACAAATGACACAATCCTTAATGTACTATTTCAAATGAAACCCTGTCCTGAATAGCCCTGTATTGTGTTAGGCTACTAGTCTAGAACCTGTCACCTCTGTTACAAACCTTTAAGAAATCGAGAAAACAGGTTGTTAAAATGATGATTGGCCGTTGTAGTTAAATGATATGTGAATGATATGTAAATGATGTGTGCGCTGGAGCTTATGCATTAGCAGCCATTTACACCTGGCGTTAACATGTGTTTTCTGTGATCAGATTGCAATCACATTGTGTTTTATCACTTGAAATGCCAGGTGTAAACACCCCCAAAACGCATTGAAGGATTGCAATCTGATCGGCCAAACCACCTCCGGAGGTGGTCAGGGATGCATTGTGTACACATTGAACACAAGTGTAAATGCAATGTGTCCTCTCAATCTGGATACAGCAACTTTATGCGGATTGAGAGGACAACAATTTCTGCAGTCAGATTGCAATCAGATTGCAGAAAACACATGTTAGCGCCAGGTGTAAATGGAATCAGGTTGAAGTGATCAAATACAATCTGATCACAGAAAACGCATGTTAGCGCCAGGTGTAAATGGCCTCTAAATGGCCTCATAGAGCACAGAGGAACACTTAATATATTACACATATAGGTCTGGGTATTGGCAAGGACCTCACGATACGATACGTATCACGATACATGGGTCGCGATACGATTGTATCACGATACATTGCGATACAATACATATTGCGATATATTGCAATACTCTACATAATTTACTGAAAATTTAAATATAGAGCTAAAAATACAACACGCTGTACACCACCCAGGTAGTGTAATAATATGTACATCACTTTATATTGATAACTGATAAGTGGACAAATTGAGTCAAAACTACCGAGTGTTGAGTGTCTTACTGAAGGCACTGAAATAAAAAGTATTCTTATTATATTACTGAACACACGGCCGTGCAAAAAAATAGATATGGTATATTTTTCTGAAATATCGATACAGTATTGCGGCAAAATGTATCGTGTCCGGAAGTTGCATTATTTTGGATTAAAATTGAAGAATGGATTTCTGTTTACAGCACACATTTTTATAGCTGTCCTCTAACCAATGCTCAACAGGTTATGAACTCAATAGATGGGTTTCTGTGCAACGTCATCACACACCCTTTCATCCATGCTGCAACCAGCCTCAGCCTCCAACCTGGGACCTCAAGTCCTCCTCTGCCCAGAGCAGCTCCACCCTTTCATCCATGCTGCAACCAGCCTCAGCCTCCAACCTGGGACCTCAAGTCCTCCTCTGCCCAGAGCGGCTCCACCCTTTCATCCATGCTGCAACCAGCCTCAGCCTCCACAAGCCAAGCTCACTCTTCTCTGCACATTCTGGCCAGAGAGCCCATTGTAAATACTTGGACTCTCAGTAAAATACCTTGTCTGCTATTTTGTTTGTTTTTGCCCGGTCTGCCTAGTCACGACAAGATGATGGTCTTAGTAGCTCATTTCACTTCTTCTAAGATGTGTCTAAATAATTGCATCATTAATGGGATACAATGGTTATAAAACTCTGGCAAACCCTCAGCTTCGCTCATGGCTGCTCCAGCTCCAAAACATGTCAACATGGCAGTGCTTGTAGACACCAACGTTTGGCTTCAAAACGGCCCTTCAGAAACCTACATGTATGGGTGATGTCACACTCACTACGTCCACTTTTCTTTACAATCGATGCTTTAACCAAAAGGCTTGCCATCCTGTTCACTCTTTCCCTATGAAAAATGCTGCTAAACTGCTGTAATTCTCCCCTCAGTGTCAAGCCTTCATAGCCCTGTCACCAGCCTGCAGTGCGCATGTGTGGGTCTCATACCTCGTGACAGTCCTGCTGAAACCTCTGGAGCTCCCACATGTCGTTGAGTTTCTCCAGCCATTGCTGGGCCAGTTCTGGTTCCCCCTGAGAGAGGGACAGACAGACAGACAGACAGGCAGACAGACAGACAGACAGACAGACAGACAGACAGGCAGACAGGCAGACAGACAGGCAGACAGACAGACAGGCAGACAGACAGACAGACAGACAGACAGACAGGGGACTTAGTTCAAAGGTAAAATAACTAAGATCTATACTGTCCCATAGCACTAAATTGTACCTGTACTGTATAAGATGGGGTTGTTGATCAGCTGCTCTGACAGCTCTCTGGCTTTCAAAACTCACTTTCCAGCATGTTCTCTGTTTTTGGAATAAAAAGTCAGCATCCATTTTACTTACAACCTAATGATATTTTGAAATTGTTCTAATGAGCATCCTCATCTCTATTGTGACAATGTGATTTTATCATTTATCCAACAGAAAAGGTGGGAAATCATATAATGCATGAAATAAGATATTTATTTGCTATAAATCATGTCACTATTTACTATTTATAGCAAATAACTACTTTTTTGTGCATTAGGCTACCGTACATGGTTTACCATCTTCTTTAGAGACCCCATTGGTAACTGATTTGCACTGCCTTTTTTTATATGGGTCACTTGGCACATGTAGTGAATTAAAGTGAAAAATGTGAATTTATATTTCTGAAAATTAGCTACTTTACAAAACTAATCCAAGTTGTTAAAACTTTGTGTCACATGGTGTCAGAAGCTCACATGAATTGAAAAATGTAACTGAAAAACCTCAAATCCACAAAATCACTATGTAAAAAAGGCTGTAGTCTGGCGCTGTGCTGCAATTATGGTCTCAGATGGAATTGGTTGACGTTTGTCAAAAATGATCAGTACCTGCACATACCCACAGACAACATACTGTAGGTCAGTGGTCTTCAACAGGGAGTTCCGCCAATTTTTGTCAAAGTAGTTTGTGAAAAAAAACAATATTAAAAAAATAAAATAATACTGAGCAGCCTAATATTGAGTAAACTCAGCATTAATAGGCAATAATAAGCTACTTTTGACAAAAATGATCTATAAAGCAAATCTGATTAATCTACAGTATGTTCGAAACGGATTGTTTACTCCTTGCTTTTTTAATGTAATCTATTAATAAAAAGAAGTGTCAAACCCTGATATCCTCATGTGCGCTGGATTATAAATGTTATTATAAAACGGCTCTCTCAAATCAAGCAATCTGATTGGTTCACAGCCATTGTATAATTCCAGTAACCGAGTTCAATAACCCATGGCCATGGGTTATTGGTTGCCATGGCAACTCTCTTACTAAGAGAGTAATAATAAGGCTTACCTCAAATGACAACGTAGAAAAAAAAATGGCGGAGACAGCTGTCAGATCCTTGTGAATCGATCTTCGCTTATAACTTTACTAATACTTCGCAGAAAATGATGTTTTGTACAAGAATAGATGCGGGCTAATGTCTTCTTTGCAAAAGAAAGGCTGTTAACCCCGCATTTAACCCCGTAACGTTAGTTGGTGTCGGCTTTGCAGAAAGCATTCAGCTTCTCAGCAAGCGCTGAGAATGCAACGCTGCGCTGGAGCTGCCTGTCGGGGATTCCAGAAAGCTCTCAGCTACTCAGCAAGCGCCAGGATTGGCCAATGTCAACTTCAGTCTCCAGAACGATCCAATCAAATCACCCGCATGTTCTTGCGGTCCCGCCTTACAGTAGTGTTTCAACTGACTCTATCAGAATGACATGCCAGTCGGAGTCGGACTTATAGTATTATTATTATTATTATATTATCATACTTGGAAACCGTTTTATAAAAGCAATATAGCACTCGAGCTGCGTGTGTTGTGGAATATATCCCCCTGATCAGCTGTTATCCCACGAGGCCGCAGGCCGAGTGGGATATATTCTTCACAACACACTGGCTCTCATGCTATATTGCTTAATTATAGGCCACACCTAAAATGTAACAATTTTATTTCAAATCGTAGGGGGTCCCTCAGTTTCGCTGTCAACCAAGGGGTACTTGGGCTGAAAAAGGTTGAAGACCCCTACTGTTTATCAAAGCACCTCACATAATATATTGTGTTGTTAATTGAATTCAAAAACCATATGGCTTTCCATATTGCTATTGCAAACGCACACCAAAGCCTACCCTACCCCCCATATACCTACATAAACACCCCAACCCCCACTGCAGCACACACACACACGCACGCACCCACGCACGCACGCACCCCCACACACACACACACACACACGCACACACACACACACGCACCCACACACACACACACACACACGCACACACACGCACACACACGCACCCACACACGCACCCACACACACACACACACGCACCCACACACACACACACACACACACACGCACACACAAAGCGGTCAAAGCGGAGACCTCAACCCTTGAATGAAGTCTGCACTGCCCATAACAATAAATAAAATAGTTTTTATTTTATTTTGCTGGATATTGAAATATTCCCTTACTGATAAAGGCCTGACCAATTTGGATGCAACATTTTGAAGCTTTGTCATACTATTCAACTTTTCAATACTTTTTGATAAATCAAAGATTTTGCGGTGCAAAGCCTCATGTTTTGCTCCAACTTGCTCACTATCCAACTTAATGATGATGACACATCCTCCTTTCCATGTGTTTTCTGCATGCAGGCCAGTCGTACCTGTTGGCGAGCGTGTCGACGCGCTCCCTGATGCGTTGGGAGTAGATGTTGCTCTGGCTGATCAGGCTCTCCCCGGCCTCCATCACAGCCTTGATGCGGTGCAGGTTGAGCTCCATGGTGGTGGTGAAGTCCTTGTGTTTCTTCATGGTGGCTTCCACTGTGGTGGGCAGCTCCACGTGGGCCAGGGCCGATTCCTGGAGGAGCAAGGTCAGGGAAAACATACAGTTAAGGTATGGAGATCATTCCCTGCCTACTAGTCTCACTTGCCAGACTATCTCCACACTTCATTTGGTGCTGTACCAGTGCAGGAGAGAGTCTGGCTGAACTCACTCTCATTCTGGTAGAGCGGGAAAAGAAAATGCTCTGTTATCTTTAGAACAGCCACTGAAAGTACCAAGCAGGCCTGCTTTATTGGACATCCAAATCTTCGTCAAGACTTTGTCATTTTCTGTGTAGGTTGCTAGCTTGCTAGCTAGCATTGTTGTTGTTGTTTCACAGCAGCAGAGGCATTTGAGAGCGGACAGGCAGGGAATGGAAAGGGATTTCCCTTCGCTCCGACTGAAATGGTCAGAGCCAATGGCAGAGCTTATACCTGCAGCTTGCTTCTCAGCATTGATTCAGACTATCTGCCTACCAACACGAGGGTCTCAGGTTCGAGCCCGTGTTACCTCCGGCTTGGTCGGGCGTCCATACAGGCACTGAAATAAGGACATAGATATGTACTGATCCTTGTACTGTAAGTTTGGGGAATGTTTTGGCATCAAAATACTCAAAGTGGAATATATAGCGTAAAGAATTGATGCAAAATATCGGTTTTCAGTCGGTTGAAGAGATCATACACATAAACTCTCTCTCACAAAACACACTGCCAAGAGTTTAATTAGCTATAACTACTTGTCCAGAAGATTTTAAACACGATTTCAGACGGAAGCCCGTCTTTATTGTCACACGAACACTACAACACACTCATGCTGACGGTGGCCGGTAAAATTTGTCCTCTGCATTTGACCCATCCTGGCTTGTCCTTTCCTCCGAGGGGCAGGCCAGGAGCAGTGGTCGCTTTTTCTTTCCAGCGCCCGGGGACCAACTTCGGATGTTGTCGTCACTGGTCGGATGACGATCTTCTGCATGTTTTTAGTGGGGGGTTATGTACGGAGGAACCCCCTGGGGGGTACGGCGAGAACATGCAAACTCCACACAGAAAGGCCCTTTCGACGAGATGTCCACCTGGGCAGTAGGCACTGAAGATATGGGGGGGGTCACAACTCCAGCATCCACAGCGTCCCAGGCGAGAATTTAACTCAGGACCTTCTAGCTGTGAGGCGACAGCGCTACCGACTGCGCCACCGTACTCCCGGTAAGACTGATTGCCATGGTGATAACGCTGGTTCTGCATTTGGCCTTCCAGGCTAATGTGAAGAGCTGGGTCCCTGGTAGAGATTGGTTAGCAAACCTAAAGAGACACATGCCCTGGCAGGCAAGCACGAGACACACACACACAGACACACACACACACACACACACACACACACACACACACACACACACACACACACACACACACACACACACACACACACACACACACACACACACACGAGGAGGAGTCTGGACAGCAATACCTTGTAATATTTCAGAAAGCAAACTGCTCTGTGTGTGATACTGAGTCTGGAAACAATGCAGACTGCCAGATCTGTGATTCTGTATCTTCTCCCCCCCCCCCTCCCCCCCCCGATTTTTTATTCCATTTTTATCCTCCATTAGTGCTAATTTAATTTATTTATCCTGGTTGCTACTCCACCCTCTGCTGATCTGGGGAAAGCCAAAACTGGCTCCATGCTTCCTCCGAGACATGGGCAGTTAGCCAGCCGCTTCTTTTCACCTGACAGAGGAAGCTTCACCGGTAGGACATAGCACGTGGGAGGGTCACGCTATTCCAACCAGTTCCCCTCCCTCTGAACCGGCGCCTTTAAGACCAGAGCAGGAACCACATTAGCAACCAGGATGTTGCATGTTTTGGTGAGGGGTTCCGATATGAAGGAAACCCCCGGGAGGCACGGGGAGAACATGCAAACTCCACACAGAAAGGCCCTTTTGACGACCCCACCCGGGCGGTGGGCACTCGAGGACATGCGGACGGGCACGCATTCCTTCAGCGTTCACAACGTCCCAGGTGGGAATCGAACCCAGGACCTTCGAGCTGTGAGGCGACAGCGCTTACCACTGCGATTCTGTATCTTCTGATCTTGGTTTGTATGTCGTAAACAGACACAGACTCATCTATAGGTCTGGAAAATGTGTTGAAGTCATATTATATTGTGATATTAACTTCCCAAAGACTGCTACGGATTATAGGCATTTTGTATTCTATGTCATAATACACACAATGGGGAGGAGAAGAACAGAGTGAGAAGTGTCTGGCAAACAAACTTCCCTAAATTATTTACTTATTTCCCAGCAAAATAAATAATATGAGATCGGTCATCAGGAGGAGGTTAAAAAACAGATGTTCCCACATTGTGCTAAAACTACACTGGAATTATAATGAAAATCAGAAACTGCAATAATCTGTCAAATAAATACAGTAATTGCAATATGATGTTTTATTGTATAACTGCATTGTATTCATATCACTCCATTTTTTCCAAAAATGCTTCACAACTAAGATAAAATTAGGGATGTTCGATATTGGCTTTTTTACCGATATCCGATATCCGATAATGTCCAACTCTTAATTTCCGATACCGATATCAACCGATACCGATATAAGCGGGCTTTTTTTCCACCAAAATTTCACGTAACAAGTTACATAATGTAGCTTAATGTAGCTGAAGAGTTTAATATATAATATGCATGTTGTGTTAAAGTTGTAAGTGTTAGAGAAGCGAGCTTGTGACCAGAAGGTCGTCGGTTCAATCCCCGGGACCGGCAGGATAAATCTGGGTGGGGAAAGTGAAAAGGCAGCGCTTGCCCCTCCCTCATTACCACCACTGAGGTGCCCTTGAGCAAGGCCCTTAACCCCAACCGCTCCAGTGGAGCTGCTCAGTGGCCAGCAGATCAGACTGTGGTTGTACTGGTCAGCTTCCAGGTATGAATGTGTGTGTGAATGTGAACAGGGCGCTCCTGAAAAAGAGAGCATTGCTCACAGTGAGACTCCCCCTGTATTAAAAAAAAAAAAAAAAAAATCGGCATGAAAACCGATACCGATATTTTCCGATATCGATTTTTTTTATGCTAATATCGGCCGATAATATCGGTAGGCCGATAATATCGGACATCCCTAGATAAAATCTTGTAAATTATGGGTTGCAAACTTTTTGTATCTGTTTTTTGATCTATTCCTATTTGTAATTGAAAAATAATGGACATATCTAGCCAATCAGACGTATAATTGACTCGATACAGTATTCTGTTAGATCTGGAATATCCTGTGAATAAAGTTGACAAATAATTTTAGCTACACACACACACACACGCACGCGGGCACGCACACGCACACGCACACGCACACACACACACACACACACACACACTTCTCAGCAGTGGCAGGTGGCCAGGGTACACATTATCGTGAAGCTACAGCGTAGATCTAGTTACTAGAAGATGCTGCATGTCCGGCCCTGCTCTAATATCACATAATGCACGGATACTGTTACAAAAAGAGACACGCACACATACACACACACACACACACACACACACACACACACACACACACACACACACACACACACACACACACACTTCTCAGCAGTGGCAGGTGGCCAGGGTACACATTATCGTGAAGCTACAGCGTAGATCTAGAGTTACTAGAAGATGCTGCATGTCCGGCCCTGCTCTAATATCACATAATGCACGGATACTGTTACAAAAAGAGACACGCACACACACACATACACACACACACAGATGGATGTTCCAGTCAGATGCTGCACAGTGATGTTCTAGCTCTCTCTCTCCCCCCTTTCTCTCCCTGTCTCTCTGAGGACAGAGTGTGGCAGAACTGAGCCAGCCACACCCAGGCCATCCAGGCAAGCAGTCAACACAGTGTATCTCTATGAAGCTCTGCTGCAGTCAGACAGCCAATTCATACACAAAGAGCACACAGCTGAACAGGGACAGTTGGGAAACGTAACCATTATAAAATGATTATGGGAGCGTGTGGACAGAGCCAGTAAAACCTCCCACCTCTATGACCTCCAGTAAAACAGCATCACTCACATTGTTGTTGCCTTATTTCCACTTTACCCAAAGCTTTTTTGGACTTTGATGCTGTATTATTATTGGCTTAGTAACGTGGCATCAGTAAACACACACAGCATGCTCATGTTTAGCTTTTAGTACTACTTTTTAGCTCTCTCCTTTTCCATGATTGGAAGTTGGAAACCCTCATTAGTGTTTTGCTTGCACCTGTGTTTATCCTGCCTTTTCCACACAAAATGGCCCCCGTGAAAAGGGCCTAATACATCACTATCACCAAATAGCATCCCCACATGACATCATAATGGTCCAGGAAGTTCTGCAAATGAACAAGGAGCTCTGGGTCCAGACGACATGGAGGGAAGTTAAACATTGTTCATTTGCATATACAGTACTACTGATTTTGTCATGATACATACATATACAGTATTACTGATTGTTCATTTGCATATACAGTACTACTGATTTTGTCATGATACAAAGCTGGTTGAATATGGGCAAAGTGGCCCTTTAACACGTGTCTGGAGGCACTTCCTTTATGGCCCCCTGCTGTCCGTTTGTTTGCATGTTCTCCCCGTGCTCCCTGGGATTCCTCCATATATAACTCCCAACTAAAAACATGCAGAAGATCATCATCTGACCAGCGGTGGAAGTTGGTCTTCTCACTGCAGCTGCCCAGCGCTCCTGGCCTGACCATGGAGGAGGACGAGCCAGGATGGGTCAAACGCAGAGGACACATTTCACAAGCATGTGTGTGTGTGTACTGGCCACCGTGCATGTGTGCATGCCACGGTGTTTGTGACAAATAAAGACGGGGTTTGTCCGTCCGGTTGAATCTTAATCTTGTATGGCTCACCTGGTTGTTGAGGAAGGACTCGGCCTGTTTGACATCCCACAGGAACAGGTGGAAGATGTGAGCCTGGACCAGCACCTCCCTCCTGCTCTCCCACATCTCCAGCAGCTTGTTCCAGCCGACGTGGAGCTTCTGGAGCCACTGCTGCAGGGCAGCGTGCAGCAGAGGAGCCTCCTCGGACTCCAACAGCTCGTTCACCACCTGCAGACACTGGTAGTCCTCCTCATACCTGCCGGACACAGGACCACTTGCCTTTACACCTGGCCCTAACACATTTCTCTCATCCAGATTGTGTCTAGTTACGGTTTAGCCTGGTTGCAGGACTTTTACTCATGGGATTAAAATACATGTCCGGGTCCACAGAGACATTAGATTGTGTTTTCTCTTTGTATGTCCTTTAGAAAGATAGCAATGGTTTTAGGTAGACCGGCATAGAGGCAATAGCTAATGGGAATATGTCATTACTATTACTGAGGAAACTAAGTGACATCTTGTCCCATTTGTGTCATGATGCATGATGTTAATGCATGAACTAAAGGGGGCTATGGATCCATCTGTCAGATTGTTCAGTCAAACAGTAATGTTGACTTTGTGCCACTAGGGGGCGGCATTGACAATGAATGGGACTGACCCAAGGGTGGAACTACATCACTGGTGGGGGATAACATGTTTACTATAAATGTTGTATGTTTTGATACATTACTCATTTCAATACCTCTAGTCTAGTCTAGTTTGATGTTACTTTCAGCTGCCTGACACCTTGATGCTTTGTGTGCACTTCCTTGTTTCAATTGTCAACACAATATGCTGTGTTTTGTAATGTAGTTTTCTTGAAGTCACCACAGCCGTGGCTCCGCCCCTCAGCAGCTCACCGTCCGATCTCCTCTTTGAGGGCGGCGTGTTTGTTGATGAGTCTCTCCGCCTCCTCCAGAGCAGCTGGTCCGAGGCTCCGCCTCCTCCAGAGCAGCTGGTCCGAGGCTGCAGCCGTCTGAGTCTGGACCAGCCAGGTCAGGAACGAGTCCAGGTCCTGACGGGATAGAGGGAGGGAGAAGAGTCATTCACATTCTACTATTGTGCTTTCTGAAAGCAAGGCACAATCTATAAACTCCTATTTTTCGATCTGCCAAACATTTTGGGCATTCTGGGTGCTATTCGCGATTAAGTGCCATTTTCTCCACCATTGACTTGAATGGGGTTTAGAAAAATCTGGCAAAATCTTGAATTTAATTAGCTGTAGCTTAGAAACAATACCACCTAGAGCAGTGGTTCTCAACTGGTCTAGCCTCATGACCCACATTTTTCCTTAGTCATTAAGTCGCGACCCATTAATTTGCTTAGGCCAATATGCTTTTTAAAGACCCACACTGGGCGGCCTGCGGTCCGACGCTTTGCCCAGAGCCGAACGCTTTAAAGACCCAGAGTGGGCGGCCAGTGTGAGGTCAGTACCTGGAGCTGAGGTGGTCCTGACAGCCTCTGAGCTCTGTAGAAGACGGATGACCTCCATCCAGGAGCTGCTGGACTATCTGGTTGACATCTAGGATCCTTCCCATCAAGCTGTTCATCTCCTGGTCCAGGCTCTCGAACCTACAGGGAAGGGCATTTTGGAATATAATGGGACAGTCATAGTATCCACTCTTGGATACAAAAGTCAGTTTGTAACACACTAACCTGTGTGTCACCACCTCCACGTCCTCCAGCCTCTCGGGGATCTCCATCTTGTCCAGCCACTGCTCCTCCTCGTCGATCCACAGCTCACAGGCGTTGACCTCACTGAACATGCTGTAGACGGCCAGAGTGTCGTGGAGCCAATGCTGCTGGAGCACCGCCACCTCAGCCACCTCTGCATACAGCTGCTCCGTCTCGCCCATACGTACCTGCACCTCCTGCACAGAGAAGAGGAGAGGAGGGGAGAGAGAGGGGAGGAGGAGAGAGGGGAGGAGAGGAGAGGAGAGGAGAGGAGAGGAGGAGAGGGGAGGGGAGGGGAGGAGAGAAGAGAGGGGAGTAGAGAAGAGAGAGCGTTCACACTACCAACAATATCAGCACCAAATATTCAGAGAAAAAATGGACCATGATGACTTTAGCGACGTGCTTTTACTTGACTTGCTCTCTAAAGTAAATAACAACATAGTCAATGGATTTGGGTTGATGGATTGCTGCAAAAGAGAGGAAATGGCAGAGAACATGTTTGATGGTGCTTTCATGAGATGATTGTGCTTATGAGAGCAGAGCTAATGGTGCTAATGGCCACCAAGTTTTTAGCAGTAGGTGACTCTGCACACCAAATCTATTGTAGCCTACTGTGGATCAAAGAGTCAAGTCCCCTGGAGCCCATGTTGAGAGCATGGGGTTGAAAGAAACACCTGTAACTTCACCGTGGCTAAATGGCTTTCAACAGGCTACTGGAGACACATGTGGTTAAACCCTGCTCATATTGAAAACATAGGATAATACCGCATTTTGCAGTCAGGGTGGCCAAGAGATTATGCTATTTTCTTAGCATCATGCAAGCAAAAGCTAACTAGCAAACTAGCTTCCAGGTCAGTAAACAGCCTTAGCGCTAATCCCAAAAGGTGATGGTCTTTTTCAAAAAGCGTCTTTATAGTAAACATTCTAGTTGTGAATGGGCCTTTAATCTAAAAATGCTGAGCAGCATCTTAACTAAACACAAACAGCAAACCGCCACACCAAAGCTCTTCTCGCTCAGGAGCTGCTTCCCTGGCTTCATGGTGTTCTGGGCGGGGCAGGATGGTGGCGGAGATGTAAGCATTAGTTCAAGTTGTTTTACACTGCATGCAGGGAATTCCAGTCCACATATTAAAATTTCATAATATAATTTTCTTAACACATTCACTGCCAGACGTTTTTTTTTTACTGTAGGTAGGTTCTGCCAGAGGGTTTTTTTGAGGATTCTGGCTCATCTTTCAAGACCCGAGGATTCTTTTCTGCTAAGATTTTGTGAACACACAATATCTCAAAAGAACTAATAGAATGTGTGCTTTCTCTGTCTAAAAGAGTTAGTTTGTAGAGTTAGTAGTTATGTAAGCATTAGCAGTTGAATACAGCATGGTTTCAGCGTCAGAAAAATTATTCAGAGATAAACGGCTTTTTGTGAAATTCGATAGAACAGTCACTTTAACCATTCATTTTTGGCATCAGTAAGACGTCAGACATCTAAACAATAGTTTTGAACAGTAATTTCCTCCATAACAGCAGGAAACCCCCCTCTGCTTCCAACTCCTCCCTCCGTGGGCGTTCTTCTTGGCTGCAGCGGCCGTGTCACAAGCTTGTCACCAGTCTCACTGCTTTGCTGCTGCTGCTGCCTGTCTGCGCGGCCGCTGTTTGAGGAAGTATGGATGGACTCGCTCGCTTCTTGGAGTTTTGGTTGAGAGCTTTGATGAAGCTTTTGCGATTCTGGTCATATTTATGCTGCGTGTTTCAAAGTGTGTTCCACCCATAATCTATTATGCAAATTTGCAATCCCGCATCGCCAGCAATCAGCGCGAAAACGAAAGCGTTTTCGCCAAACCATTTTCATGAGAATGGCTTCGTCACACTGCTTTTTGCTTGCCTTCCTCTAGTCAGGAAAGCACTGTCGCCACTTAGTGGGTCGGTGGAATGGGTTGTACACGTTGTACACGTCCAATACTTATATAAGAGATGTAAAAGGGTTAGATGCACATCCCACCGTCAAAAAAACAAAATCGATTTTTTTTGACGTAAAAACACGTCATTGGCAGTGAACGGTTGGATTTTGTTTGACGTAAAAACACGTCATTGGCAGTGAACGTGTTAAGCAAAATCCTGTTGCTGACGATAGCCAAGATGATCGAGTTAATTTGTGCTGCTCTAATACATTGAAATAAATATGAAAGTTAGTCTTAATAACTAGCGGCATCCCTACTTAGTGAAAAATGCAGCAGTCTGGAGGATACGGCACACAAATTCAGCCATATTTAATTTGCAGGTTAGTTTTCCACTGATGTGTATTGTCAGTGACAGGCCCATCCAGACAATTTAATATGGAGGGCTTAGGGCCGAAACACTGACAGGGCACTGGAACCAGTAACTGTGAAATCTCTTCTCAGGTCCCTGCTGGAAGACATCACCAGTCCTCTGCTCACTCGGGACGCCACGAGAGGAGCCGCTCCCGATCACCTCACAGGAACAACAGGGAGAAGCACTCCTCAAACAGACCCGACAGGAAGGTCCAGCAACGAGCTCCCCACCAACTGCGCCTGACTGTGGCTGACAGAGGATGACGAGAAACACATCAAGCTGAGCGCCCATTGGTTCAACACAGGTGCATCACAAACCCACAGTGAAGTGTAGAAACTTAAATTTTATATCTATTCCAAGCTGTCACTCTATATTTTACATAAATACCACCTGTAATGCCTACATTAACAATAAAATAAGTAATCTGAAGGGCTGGGTCATTTGAGCAGTGAGTGTGGGTGGCGCTAATGCATGTTTTAATCTGTTTAGAAACCGCTGTTGGACTGTGTTTAATTACCGTAAATTCCGGACTATAAGGCGCACCGGTGTATAAGCCGCACCTTCAAAGTTGACTATTTTTTTCTTATATAAGCCGCACCGGACTATAAGCCACGGGTGTTTTAATGTTTTTTTTTTTTTTTTTTTATTGTGTTTTAATGTTTAATTACCATATGTATGCTCCCATTTATTAACATTTCAACAAAACAACATAACACAACACCACCTGTGTTGTTATTTACAGTGCACACAGTGTCATACAGTGTCATACAGTGTCATACAGTGTGGTGAAAAGAGGGCAAGAGAGGAAATTAAAACAGAAGTGGATTTATAGTTAGAAAGAGTGCTAAAAAAGAGCTTTTTTTTTTTTTTTTTTTGAAAAAATCCATAGATAAGCCGCACCGTTATATAAGCCGCAGGGGCCAAAAAAGGCCAAAAAACGGGAAAAAAGGTGCGGCTTATAGTCCGGAATTTACGGTAGCTTATGGCTCATTTCCACCACATTTTACTGCCCTGCACAGCTCGTCACCAGTCGGCTCTACTCGTTTCGGCCCGATGGATGTTCTGCTTCGACCGCCGTTCATCTGCCCCCGCCCACAGCTGGTCGTCATAGCGACCGCATATCTGTCCTCCGCCTAATAGCCGAAGTAGGCTATAACATAACGTTACAATTAAATCCATCCACAGAACTTTTAAACTGTTTATGAAATACTGGTGCCTCTAAATGACCTACAGTGTACATGGGCAAATGTGACAATCGGCCAGGAGAATGGATATCACTTTGTAGTTAGTCAAACTCACAGGCATGCGCTGCGCGCGGACGGGAGAGGCGCAACAGAGTGAAGCCTGTACCCCGGCGGCTTCTGACCAGGCAAGACCGCGGCTTCACCAAAGACCCGCTGCGGCCTAGCGGAGCGCTGCACTCAACTAGCTTCCTGAGCAGCTCACTTTTTTCAGACAATTGAAATCACCGCCGCGATTTTATTTCACCAGAGGCGAAGGCAGCAAAACAAAAGACTGATGGAAATATACATAACAGAAGAGAAGGTAAGCCCACTAAACTGGTATGCAGCATTGCATTGACACGATTCTGCCTGACCAATCAGTCGTCAACAATGTTTTCACGTCACCGTATGGTACCGGGTTCACAGAATAGAACCCAGACGAGGCAGGTACGACAAGTAGCACGACTCGAGGCCAATACAACCCGGCTGGGACAGTTTTTACCGGTGGAATGAGACCATTTATCAAGTCGAGCGGAGCGGGACCGCGCTACTACCTGCAGTGGAAATGGGCCATAAGTAACTTTAGTGTCACTGTAGAAGTAGAATGAAAATAGTTCTCCAGAGACAAATATCTCTGAACCCAATACAACTATCTGATATTACACTAATCATGAGAGTGATAATTGTTCAAATGATTATCATTGTAATAATAATGTGCAATATTTGTATTGTGGAATAAACTATATTTGTCAGACAGTGTAGTTCAAACCCCATAGTAGGCTGTGCACAGGAATAAGATCTAAATATCTGAGTGCTGATAGCATTGATATAGCATTGCTTTGGCTCACACCATTTTGCTTCCACAATTGAAATAAACCTATTGCAGCCCCACGGCGAGCTGTGAAGTGAAAGCAAAGCATTGGATTAAGATAGGAATAATTTCATTCCAAAACAAGATATGAAGGGGGGGGGGGGGGGGTGTAATGTAAAAAATGTGGCGTGTAATAAAATTTACAGTAATAGTTATTTTGAGCTAATTTTTTGTTGTTGTCGTAAACCCAAAAAATAAACGAGTCATGTTTTGGGCTCAAACGCTTCCTATAGACATTGCTGTCGACTTTGAACTGACAGCGATCTTGCGCGTTGTCTTCCAACCCTTGGTCTGGTCTGACAGGTCACATGATGTCATCAACAGGCACAACAGCATGGAGCGGTGGGTCCGACTCTTTGGGTTGTATCTCACACACACACACACACACACAATGTCGTTCACGCTATCATAAATCACTTTCTCTGAACAGCTATTTGTAAACCGTCTATTTATAAAGCATCTCGAGATAACTTGTTATGATTTGGCGTTAAATAAATAAAATTGACTTTTCCATACTGCTATAGACCTTATTCGATTGACGTCACTCACGTACGGGCACGCACACCGCCGCCATATTGTTGACATAGCGCTGCAGCTTTAAGTGACAGCCTATGTGAGAGCAGCGTTTATAGGAAGCTAGCCGCCGTTATCGTTACCTGTATCATTCCTGTTGTGTTTGGATGGTGACATGCGTTACACACGGCTGTAGTAATGACAGCAATAAAGTCCCTGTGGTTTGTTTCTATCTCTACCGTCCACAGACGTGAAGGGAGCGAGACGGAGGATACGTCAGCAGCACAGGAGAGGTGTGGATAGTTAGGAGAGACAGGTGAAACTTTCTGACAGCTCCTCACAGCAAAGTTTGTTCACCTCGTTTTTTCTTTTGTTTATTATTACAGGCATTAACGGCAGCATACAAACAACTGTGGGGTTTTTATTGCTGTCATTACCATCGCTATTTTGTAATGGAACAGAAATGACAATAAGGCTATTACTAGTTGTCAGCTGCAGCGCTGTGTGCGCGCAGGACGGTATGTCAACAATATGGTGGCGTCAGGGTTAGCGAATAAGGTCTATTATCAGAATCTAAGTTATCCTTTGGCACAAACGCTTTAGCTTTGCCATAAAATGTCTGATTGAAAAAGTAATTGATTATCACAAATTGTATTCAGTGTCCCACACTCAGATGTATGTGCTCCTAAGACTTTCTATGAATAGAAAGTAGAAAATAATTAAACGCCACAATAAGGGATTGTGTTGTGTTGGGCACGTGTAGTTTGGTAAGAAGAAATTATATATTTAATGAAATTTAGACCCAGTAGCAGCCTGTCGTTCTGTGTTGGTTTAATTGTGCTGTAGAGCAAGTTTGACATGTTTCACACTGGTGTAAAGCAGTCACCAGTTAAGAGGTTATTCATGTCATTGAAGCACTTTAACTGCTCAAAATTGATTCGACTGAGGACAGCTCCACTCGCGGTAATGTAGCATTGATTGCATTCAGGCGTAGCAAACTACTGGCCAGGAAGTTATAGCCAATTATATTACATAAGGCTGCACTGAGCAATAGACTACATGCACAACTTCTTTACTTCCTGAAATTAGTACAGCTTCTTTATTTCCTGTCCTACACTATTGGATGAACTGATGAATCAGGTGTGCCTGATGACTGTTGTGACTGCAGCACACCTGACATTAATCACTTCATCCAATAGTGATGACAGGAAATAAAGAAGCTGTACTCATTTCAGGAAGTAGTGGACTTGTGCATGTAGCCCATTGTCTCTTTACACTATGAAGGGGGAACTTAGTCAGATAAAATGATCAGAAGGTAAGAAAGCCATGGATGGATACTGCAAGGGGATTTTGGAGTTTGACTTCAGAGGTATGAGAATAAGATGAAGCAAAACGTAGGAAAGCATAATGGTAACATTGGTACAGTATATATTGTAATTCCACAATATATCCCCAGAAGAGATGGGTATACTCATGGTGCACCGTTGGGAACATCACAAAATGATTTTCAACAACACAAAAGTTTCTAATTCAGTAAACACTTCTAATCTTAATGAAATAACGTGAAGAAGGAAAATAAAGACCACGTGTTGGTGTCACAGTTTTGGACTCAAGTAGAGGTTGTGAGTGAAAGAAGCTGAGAGCAGCTGATGTATACGGCTGTTCATTGACACTTCACTGTATTACTGCTACACTACGCACCATCAGCCATCTTCTGAAGGTCCTTGAAGATGCGAAGGTGGTGAGCCAGGTCTGTGGCCAGAATGATGTCCCTCATCAAATCCAACATGCGCTGGTAGTCCTGAAAAATAACGAAAATAATATGAATATCCACATAAAGTGATATTATTTATAGTGAATTAAATCTATCTGTGAGAGAGAGAGAGAGAGAGAGAGAGAGAGAGAGAGAGAGAGAGTGAGAGAGAGAGATGTTTGGGTAATGTGTGGAGGGCAGACCTCTCACCTTCATGGGTGTTCAGAATGGCGATGGCCTGGGCAAAGTGCTGTCTGTCTCTATCATAAATAGAACATGAGAGGAAAATGTATGAATACATTTGAAGTGGGTGTTTTTCAAGGAATACTGATGCAACACAATGTAAGACACATGGGCCATTCAAAAGACTGCCAGAGCCTGAACTCAAAAGTACTGTATAGACCAAATCACCTGGATGTTTACATTTACTTCCGGGTACCCCTGGGTCCACACATTATAATGGCGGTGGACGGCACAAACTGACGTGTTGAAGACAAAAACAGACAAAGAAGACAAAAATGGTTCGTCCGTGTTGTGTTGTTGTTTAATATCATTCATAACAACACTTTCACTAACGACCAGACTAGCTAATTTACCTGTTGGACCAGACCAGAGTAGACTTGACGCTAAATTAAATTAACGTGGCGTCAGTAGCTCTGTTTGTAACGTTAACGTAACCTCGCGTCACCAGGCTCTTCTACGTTAATGAGTCTGCAAAACAGCGAGTTTGACAGACAAACAAACATTATTAGCTAGCTAACACTACATAAAACAAACACAGAAGAAAGGCTAGATACGTCGGACAAGCATGTTTACCAACCGTTTAACCATTTAAATTGAAAGTAGTCGGCCGAAAACAACGAGAGGGTTTGACAGCATTTATTTGACAACACGCACATTTAAACCTGCCGCCTTCCCCAAGTGGTACCCGGAAGTAAATTTGTTTACATGGTGACGTCACGGTGATTTGGTCTATTACAGGGACGCCGAGTTTGATGTTTGGCCACTAGGTGTCGCACTAACAACAAGACTGGCTCTCAGCCTGTGAAGTGGGTTAACTATGAACCTATCAACTCCTGTCAAAGATCATCATATATGTTTATATTATATATGTATGCATGTATGTATGTGTGTGTGTGTGTGTGTGTGTGTGTGTGTGTGTGTGTATATATATCATATATATATATATATATATATATATATATATATATATATATATATATATATATATATATATATATATTAACATGTATTTATTATGTCAGCTTAGAAACATGAGAAAACTGGGTAGAAACGACAAAAACAAATAAACAGACATAAGGGTTAAAAACATACATACGATTAGAGCTAAAAGTAAGTAAAAGTGCATGTGGCAACGTGCAAATATGACAGTGTGTGAAAGTCTTTCATTGTTTGTTTGGAATACGGACGGCTGTTGGGATGAAGGAGCTCCAATAAGTGAAACGCTAAGTTGTGACTTTACCTCCATCACAGAGCAGCCAGGACAGATTGCTGAAAACACAAATAGACACAAATGACACAATCCTTAATGTACTATTTCAAATGAAACCCTGTCCTGAATAGCCCTGTATTGTGTTAGGCTACTAGTCTAGAACCTGTCACCTCTGTTACAAACCTTTAAGAAATCGAGAAAACAGGTTGTTAAAATGATGATTGGCCGTTGTAGTTAAATGATATGTGAATGATATGTAAATGATGTGTGCGCTGGAGCTTATGCATTAGCAGCCATTTACACCTGGCGTTAACATGTGTTTTCTGTGATCAGATTGCAATCACATTGTGTTTTATCACTTGAAATGCCAGGTGTAAACACCCCCAAAACGCATTGAAGGATTGCAATCTGATCGGCCAAACCACCTCCGGAGGTGGTCAGGGATGCATTGTGTACACATTGAACACAAGTGTAAATGCAATGTGTCCTCTCAATCTGGATACAGCAACTTTATGCGGATTGAGAGGACAACAATTTCTGCAGTCAGATTGCAATCAGATTGCAGAAAACACATGTTAGCGCCAGGTGTAAATGGAATCAGGTTGAAGTGATCAAATACAATCTGATCACAGAAAACGCATGTTAGCGCCAGGTGTAAATGGCCTCTAAATGGCCTCATAGAGCACAGAGGAACACTTAATATATTACACATATAGGTCTGGGTATTGGCAAGGACCTCACGATACGATACGTATCACGATACATGGGTCGCGATACGATTGTATCACGATACATTGCGATACAATACATATTGCGATATATTGCAATACTCTACATAATTTACTGAAAATTTAAATATAGAGCTAAAAATACAACACGCTGTACACCACCCAGGTAGTGTAATAATATGTACATCACTTTATATTGATAACTGATAAGTGGACAAATTGAGTCAAAACTACCGAGTGTTGAGTGTCTTACTGAAGGCACTGAAATAAAAAGTATTCTTATTATATTACTGAACACACGGCCGTGCAAAAAAATAGATATGGTATATTTTTCTGAAATATCGATACAGTATTGCGGCAAAATGTATCGTGTCCGGAAGTTGCATTATTTTGGATTAAAATTGAAGAATGGATTTCTGTTTACAGCACACATTTTTATAGCTGTCCTCTAACCAATGCTCAACAGGTTATGAACTCAATAGATGGGTTTCTGTGCAACGTCATCACACACCCTTTCATCCATGCTGCAACCAGCCTCAGCCTCCAACCTGGGACCTCAAGTCCTCCTCTGCCCAGAGCAGCTCCACCCTTTCATCCATGCTGCAACCAGCCTCAGCCTCCAACCTGGGACCTCAAGTCCTCCTCTGCCCAGAGCGGCTCCACCCTTTCATCCATGCTGCAACCAGCCTCAGCCTCCACAAGCCAAGCTCACTCTTCTCTGCACATTCTGGCCAGAGAGCCCATTGTAAATACTTGGACTCTCAGTAAAATACCTTGTCTGCTATTTTGTTTGTTTTTGCCCGGTCTGCCTAGTCACGACAAGATGATGGTCTTAGTAGCTCATTTCACTTCTTCTAAGATGTGTCTAAATAATTGCATCATTAATGGGATACAATGGTTATAAAACTCTGGCAAACCCTCAGCTTCGCTCATGGCTGCTCCAGCTCCAAAACATGTCAACATGGCAGTGCTTGTAGACACCAACGTTTGGCTTCAAAACGGCCCTTCAGAAACCTACATGTATGGGTGATGTCACACTCACTACGTCCACTTTTCTTTACAATCGATGCTTTAACCAAAAGGCTTGCCATCCTGTTCACTCTTTCCCTATGAAAAATGCTGCTAAACTGCTGTAATTCTCCCCTCAGTGTCAAGCCTTCATAGCCCTGTCACCAGCCTGCAGTGCGCATGTGTGGGTCTCATACCTCGTGACAGTCCTGCTGAAACCTCTGGAGCTCCCACATGTCGTTGAGTTTCTCCAGCCATTGCTGGGCCAGTTCTGGTTCCCCCTGAGAGAGGGACAGACAGACAGACAGACAGGCAGACAGACAGACAGACAGACAGACAGACAGACAGACAGGCAGACAGGCAGACAGACAGGCAGACAGACAGACAGGCAGACAGACAGACAGACAGACAGACAGACAGGGGACTTAGTTCAAAGGTAAAATAACTAAGATCTATACTGTCCCATAGCACTAAATTGTACCTGTACTGTATAAGATGGGGTTGTTGATCAGCTGCTCTGACAGCTCTCTGGCTTTCAAAACTCACTTTCCAGCATGTTCTCTGTTTTTGGAATAAAAAGTCAGCATCCATTTTACTTACAACCTAATGATATTTTGAAATTGTTCTAATGAGCATCCTCATCTCTATTGTGACAATGTGATTTTATCATTTATCCAACAGAAAAGGTGGGAAATCATATAATGCATGAAATAAGATATTTATTTGCTATAAATCATGTCACTATTTACTATTTATAGCAAATAACTACTTTTTTGTGCATTAGGCTACCGTACATGGTTTACCATCTTCTTTAGAGACCCCATTGGTAACTGATTTGCACTGCCTTTTTTTATATGGGTCACTTGGCACATGTAGTGAATTAAAGTGAAAAATGTGAATTTATATTTCTGAAAATTAGCTACTTTACAAAACTAATCCAAGTTGTTAAAACTTTGTGTCACATGGTGTCAGAAGCTCACATGAATTGAAAAATGTAACTGAAAAACCTCAAATCCACAAAATCACTATGTAAAAAAGGCTGTAGTCTGGCGCTGTGCTGCAATTATGGTCTCAGATGGAATTGGTTGACGTTTGTCAAAAATGATCAGTACCTGCACATACCCACAGACAACATACTGTAGGTCAGTGGTCTTCAACAGGGAGTTCCGCCAATTTTTGTCAAAGTAGTTTGTGAAAAAAAACAATATTAAAAAAATAAAATAATACTGAGCAGCCTAATATTGAGTAAACTCAGCATTAATAGGCAATAATAAGCTACTTTTGACAAAAATGATCTATAAAGCAAATCTGATTAATCTACAGTATGTTCGAAACGGATTGTTTACTCCTTGCTTTTTTAATGTAATCTATTAATAAAAAGAAGTGTCAAACCCTGATATCCTCATGTGCGCTGGATTATAAATGTTATTATAAAACGGCTCTCTCAAATCAAGCAATCTGATTGGTTCACAGCCATTGTATAATTCCAGTAACCGAGTTCAATAACCCATGGCCATGGGTTATTGGTTGCCATGGCAACTCTCTTACTAAGAGAGTAATAATAAGGCTTACCTCAAATGACAACGTAGAAAAAAAAATGGCGGAGACAGCTGTCAGATCCTTGTGAATCGATCTTCGCTTATAACTTTACTAATACTTCGCAGAAAATGATGTTTTGTACAAGAATAGATGCGGGCTAATGTCTTCTTTGCAAAAGAAAGGCTGTTAACCCCGCATTTAACCCCGTAACGTTAGTTGGTGTCGGCTTTGCAGAAAGCATTCAGCTTCTCAGCAAGCGCTGAGAATGCAACGCTGCGCTGGAGCTGCCTGTCGGGGATTCCAGAAAGCTCTCAGCTACTCAGCAAGCGCCAGGATTGGCCAATGTCAACTTCAGTCTCCAGAACGATCCAATCAAATCACCCGCATGTTCTTGCGGTCCCGCCTTACAGTAGTGTTTCAACTGACTCTATCAGAATGACATGCCAGTCGGAGTCGGACTTATAGTATTATTATTATTATTATATTATCATACTTGGAAACCGTTTCATAAAAGCAATATAGCACTCGAGCTGCGTGTGTTGTGGAATATATCCCCCTGATCAGCTGTTATCCCACGAGGCCGCAGGCCGAGTGGGATATATTCTTCACAACACACTGGCTCTCATGCTATATTGCTTAATTATAGGCCACACCTAAAATGTAACAATTTTATTTCAAATCGTAGGGGGTCCCTCAGTTTCGCTGTCAACCAAGGGGTACTTGGGCTGAAAAAGGTTGAAGACCCCTACTGTTTATCAAAGCACCTCACATAATATATTGTGTTGTTAATTGAATTCAAAAACCATATGGCTTTCCATATTGCTATTGCAAACGCACACCAAAGCCTACCCTACCCCCCATATACCTACATAAACACCCCAACCCCCACTGCAGCACACACACACACGCACGCACCCACGCACGCACGCACCCCCACACCCCCACACACACACACACACACACGCACACACACACACACGCACCCACACACACACACACACACACACGCACACACACGCACACACACGCACCCACACACGCACACACACGCACCCACACACACACACACACACACACACGCACACACAAAGCGGTCAAAGCGGAGACCTCAACCCTTGAATGAAGTCTGCACTGCCCATAACAATAAATAAAATAGTTTTTATTTTATTTTGCTGGATATTGAAATATTCCCTTACTGATAAAGGCCTGACCAATTTGGATGCAACATTTTGAAGCTTTGTCATACTATTCAACTTTTCAATACTTTTTGATAAATCAAAGATTTTGCGGTGCAAAGCCTCATGTTTTGCTCCAACTTGCTCACTATCCAACTTAATGATGATGACACATCCTCCTTTCCATGTGTTTTCTGCATGCAGGCCAGTCGTACCTGTTGGCGAGCGTGTCGACGCGCTCCCTGATGCGTTGGGAGTAGATGTTGCTCTGGCTGATCAGGCTCTCCCCGGCCTCCATCACAGCCTTGATGCGGTGCAGGTTGAGCTCCATGGTGGTGGTGAAGTCCTTGTGTTTCTTCATGGTGGCTTCCACTGTGGTGGGCAGCTCCACGTGGGCCAGGGCCGATTCCTGGAGGAGCAAGGTCAGGGAAAACATACAGTTAAGGTATGGAGATCATTCCCTGCCTACTAGTCTCACTTGCCAGACTATCTCCACACTTCATTTGGTGCTGTACCAGTGCAGGAGAGAGTCTGGCTGAACTCACTCTCATTCTGGTAGAGCGGGAAAAGAAAATGCTCTGTTATCTTTAGAACAGCCACTGAAAGTACCAAGCAGGCCTGCTTTATTGGACATCCAAATCTTCGTCAAGACTTTGTCATTTTCTGTGTAGGTTGCTAGCTTGCTAGCTAGCATTGTTGTTGTTGTTTCACAGCAGCAGAGGCATTTGAGAGCGGACAGGCAGGGAATGGAAAGGGATTTCCCTTCGCTCCGACTGAAATGGTCAGAGCCAATGGCAGAGCTTATACCTGCAGCTTGCTTCTCAGCATTGATTCAGACTATCTGCCTACCAACACGAGGGTCTCAGGTTCGAGCCTGTGTTACCTCCGGCTTGGTCGGGCGTCCATACAGGCACTGAAATAAGGACATAGATATGTACTGATCCTTGTACTGTAAGTTTGGGGAATGTTTTGGCATCAAAATACTCAAAGTGGAATATATAGCGTAAAGAATTGATGCAAAATATCGGTTTTCAGTCGGTTGAAGAGATCATACACATAAACTCTCTCTCACAAAACACACTGCCAAGAGTTTAATTAGCTATAACTACTTGTCCAGAAGATTTTAAACACGATTTCAGACGGAAGCCCGTCTTTATTGTCACACGAACACTACAACACACTCATGCTGACGGTGGCCGGTAAAATTTGTCCTCTGCATTTGACCCATCCTGGCTTGTCCTTTCCTCCGAGGGGCAGGCCAGGAGCAGTGGTCGCTTTTTCTTTCCAGCGCCCGGGGACCAACTTCGGATGTTGTCGTCACTGGTCGGATGACGATCTTCTGCATGTTTTTAGTGGGGGGTTATGTACGGAGGAACCCCCTGGGGGGTACGGCGAGAACATGCAAACTCCACACAGAAAGGCCCTTTCGACGAGATGTCCACCTGGGCAGTAGGCACTGAAGATATGGGGGGGGTCACAACTCCAGCATCCACAGCGTCCCAGGCGAGAATTTAACTCAGGACCTTCTAGCTGTGAGGCGACAGCGCTACCGACTGCGCCACCGTACTCCCGGTAAGACTGATTGCCATGGTGATAACGCTGGTTCTGCATTTGGCCTTCCAGGCTAATGTGAAGAGCTGGGTCCCTGGTAGAGATTGGTTAGCAAACCTAAAGAGACACATGCCCTGGCAGGCAAGCACGAGACACACACACACAGACACACAGACACACACACACACACACACACACACACACACACACACGAGGAGGAGTCTGGACAGCAATACCTTGTAATATTTCAGAAAGCAAACTGCTCTGTGTGTGATACTGAGTCTGGAAACAATGCAGACTGCCAGATCTGTGATTCTGTATCTTCTCCCCCCCCCCCCTCCCCCCCCCGATTTTTTATTCCATTTTTATCCTCCATTAGTGCTAATTTAATTTATTTATCCTGGTTGCTACTCCACCCTCTGCTGATCTGGGGAAAGCCAAAACTGGCTCCATGCTTCCTCCGAGACATGGGCAGTTAGCCAGCCGCTTCTTTTCACCTGACAGAGGAAGCTTCACCGGTAGGACATAGCACGTGGGAGGGTCACGCTATTCCAACCAGTTCCCCTCCCTCTGAACCGGCGCCTTTAAGACCAGAGCAGGAACCACATTAGCAACCAGGATGTTGCATGTTTTGGTGAGGGGTTCCGATATGAAGGAAACCCCCGGGAGGCACGGGGAGAACATGCAAACTCCACACAGAAAGGCCCTTTTGACGACCCCACCCGGGCGGTGGGCACTCGAGGACATGCGGACGGGCACGCATTCCTTCAGCGTTCACAACGTCCCAGGTGGGAATCGAACCCAGGACCTTCGAGCTGTGAGGCGACAGCGCTTACCACTGCGATTCTGTATCTTCTGATCTTGGTTTGTATGTCGTAAACAGACACAGACTCATCTATAGGTCTGGAAAATGTGTTGAAGTCATATTATATTGTGATATTAACTTCCCAAAGACTGCTACGGATTATAGGCATTTTGTATTCTATGTCATAATACACACAATGGGGAGGAGAAGAACAGAGTGAGAAGTGTCTGGCAAACAAACTTCCCTAAATTATTTACTTATTTCCCAGCAAAATAAATAATATGAGATCGGTCATCAGGAGGAGGTTAAAAAACAGATGTTCCCACATTGTGCTAAAACTACACTGGAATTATAATGAAAATCAGAAACTGCAATAATCTGTCAAATAAATACAGTAATTGCAATATGATGTTTTATTGTATAACTGCATTGTATTCATATCACTCCATTTTTTCCAAAAATGCTTCACAACTAAGATAAAATTAGGGATGTTCGATATTGGCTTTTTTACCGATATCCGATATCCGATAATGTCCAACTCTTAATTTCCGATACCGATATCAACCGATACCGATATAAGCGGGCTTTTTTTCCACCAAAATTTCACGTAACAAGTTACATAATGTAGCTTAATGTAGCTGAAGAGTTTAATATATAATATGCATGTTGTGTTAAAGTTGTAAGTGTTAGAGAAGCGAGCTTGTGACCAGAAGGTCGTCGGTTCAATCCCCGGGACCGGCAGGATAAATCTGGGTGGGGAAAGTGAAAAGGCAGCGCTTGCCCCTCCCTCATTACCACCACTGAGGTGCCCTTGAGCAAGGCCCTTAACCCCAACCGCTCCAGTGGAGCTGCTCAGTGGCCAGCAGATCAGACTGTGGTTGTACTGGTCAGCTTCCAGGTATGAATGTGTGTGTGAATGTGAACAGGGCGCTCCTGAAAAAGAGAGCATTGCTCACAGTGAGACTCCCCCTGTATTAAAAAAAAAAAAAAAAAAATCGGCATGAAAACCGATACCGATATTTTCCGATATCGATTTTTTTTATGCTAATATCGGCCGATAATATCGGTAGGCCGATAATATCGGACATCCCTAGATAAAATCTTGTAAATTATGGGTTGCAAACTTTTTGTATCTGTTTTTTGATCTATTCCTATTTGTAATTGAAAAATAATGGACATATCTAGCCAATCAGACGTATAATTGACTCGATACAGTATTCTGTTAGATCTGGAATATCCTGTGAATAAAGTTGACAAATAATTTTAGCTACACACACACACACACGCACGCGGGCACGCACACGCACACGCACACGCACACACGCACACGCACACACACACACACACACACACACACTTCTCAGCAGTGGCAGGTGGCCAGGGTACACATTATCGTGAAGCTACAGCGTAGATCTAGTTACTAGAAGATGCTGCATGTCCGGCCCTGCTCTAATATCACATAATGCACGGATACTGTTACAAAAAGAGACACGCACACATACACACACACACACACACACACACACACACACACACACACACACACACACACACACACACACACACACACACACACACACTTCTCAGCAGTGGCAGGTGGCCAGGGTACACATTATCGTGAAGCTACAGCGTAGATCTAGAGTTACTAGAAGATGCTGCATGTCCGGCCCTGCTCTAATATCACATAATGCACGGATACTGTTACAAAAAGAGACACGCACACACACACATACACACACACAGATGGATGTTCCAGTCAGATGCTGCACAGTGATGTTCTAGCTCTCTCTCTCCCCCCTTTCTCTCCCTGTCTCTCTGAGGACAGAGTGTGGCAGAACTGAGCCAGCCACACCCAGGCCATCCAGGCAAGCAGTCAACACAGTGTATCTCTATGAAGCTCTGCTGCAGTCAGACAGCCAATTCATACACAAAGAGCACACAGCTGAACAGGGACAGTTGGGAAACGTAACCATTATAAAATGATTATGGGAGCGTGTGGACAGAGCCAGTAAAACCTCCCACCTCTATGACCTCCAGTAAAACAGCATCACTCACATTGTTGTTGCCTTATTTCCACTTTACCCAAAGCTTTTTTGGACTTTGATGCTGTATTATTATTGGCTTAGTAACGTGGCATCAGTAAACACACACAGCATGCTCATGTTTAGCTTTTAGTACTACTTTTTAGCTCTCTCCTTTTCCATGATTGGAAGTTGGAAACCCTCATTAGTGTTTTGCTTGCACCTGTGTTTATCCTGCCTTTTCCACACAAAATGGCCCCCGTGAAAAGGGCCTAATACATCACTATCACCAAATAGCATCCCCACATGACATCATAATGGTCCAGGAAGTTCTGCAAATGAACAAGGAGCTCTGGGTCCAGACGACATGGAGGGAAGTTAAACATTGTTCATTTGCATATACAGTACTACTGATTTTGTCATGATACATACATATACAGTATTACTGATTGTTCATTTGCATATACAGTACTACTGATTTTGTCATGATACAAAGCTGGTTGAATATGGGCAAAGTGGCCCTTTAACACGTGTCTGGAGGCACTTCCTTTATGGCCCCCTGCTGTCCGTTTGTTTGCATGTTCTCCCCGTGCTCCCTGGGATTCCTCCATATATAACTCCCAACTAAAAACATGCAGAAGATCATCATCTGACCAGCGGTGGAAGTTGGTCTTCTCACTGCAGCTGCCCAGCGCTCCTGGCCTGACCATGGAGGAGGACGAGCCAGGATGGGTCAAACGCAGAGGACACATTTCACAAGCATGTGTGTGTGTGTACTGGCCACCGTGCATGTGTGCATGCCACGGTGTTTGTGACAAATAAAGACGGGGTTTGTCCGTCCGGTTGAATCTTAATCTTGTATGGCTCACCTGGTTGTTGAGGAAGGACTCGGCCTGTTTGACATCCCACAGGAACAGGTGGAAGATGTGAGCCTGGACCAGCACCTCCCTCCTGCTCTCCCACATCTCCAGCAGCTTGTTCCAGCCGACGTGGAGCTTCTGGAGCCACTGCTGCAGGGCAGCGTGCAGCAGAGGAGCCTCCTCGGACTCCAACAGCTCGTTCACCACCTGCAGACACTGGTAGTCCTCCTCATACCTGCCGGACACAGGACCACTTGCCTTTACACCTGGCCCTAACACATTTCTCTCATCCAGATTGTGTCTAGTTACGGTTTAGCCTGGTTGCAGGACTTTTACTCATGGGATTAAAATACATGTCCGGGTCCACAGAGACATTAGATTGTGTTTTCTCTTTGTATGTCCTTTAGAAAGATAGCAATGGTTTTAGGTAGACCGGCATAGAGGCAATAGCTAATGGGAATATGTCATTACTATTACTGAGGAAACTAAGTGACATCTTGTCCCATTTGTGTCATGATGCATGATGTTAATGCATGAACTAAAGGGGGCTATGGATCCATCTGTCAGATTGTTCAGTCAAACAGTAATGTTGACTTTGTGCCACTAGGGGGCGGCATTGACAATGAATGGGACTGACCCAAGGGTGGAACTACATCACTGGTGGGGGATAACATGTTTACTATAAATGTTGTATGTTTTGATACATTACTCATTTCAATACCTCTAGTCTAGTCTAGTTTGATGTTACTTTCAGCTGCCTGACACCTTGATGCTTTGTGTGCACTTCCTTGTTTCAATTGTCAACACAATATGCTGTGTTTTGTAATGTAGTTTTCTTGAAGTCACCACAGCCGTGGCTCCGCCCCTCAGCAGCTCACCGTCCGATCTCCTCTTTGAGGGCGGCGTGTTTGTTGATGAGTCTCTCCGCCTCCTCCAGAGCAGCTGGTCCGAGGCTCCGCCTCCTCCAGAGCAGCTGGTCCGAGGCTGCAGCCGTCTGAGTCTGGACCAGCCAGGTCAGGAACGAGTCCAGGTCCTGACGGGATAGAGGGAGGGAGAAGAGTCATTCACATTCTACTATTGTGCTTTCTGAAAGCAAGGCACAATCTATAAACTCCTATTTTTCGATCTGCCAAACATTTTGGGCATTCTGGGTGCTATTCGCGATTAAGTGCCATTTTCTCCACCATTGACTTGAATGGGGTTTAGAAAAATCTGGCAAAATCTTGAATTTAATTAGCTGTAGCTTAGAAACAATACCACCTAGAGCAGTGGTTCTCAACTGGTCTAGCCTCATGACCCACATTTTTCCTTAGTCATTAAGTCGCGACCCATTAATTTGCTTAGGCCAATATGCTTTTTAAAGACCCACACTGGGCGGCCTGCGGTCCGACGCTTTGCCCAGAGCCGAACGCTTTAAAGACCCAGAGTGGGCGGCCAGTGTGAGGTCAGTACCTGGAGCTGAGGTGGTCCTGACAGCCTCTGAGCTCTGTAGAAGACGGATGACCTCCATCCAGGAGCTGCTGGACTATCTGGTTGACATCTAGGATCCTTCCCATCAAGCTGTTCATCTCCTGGTCCAGGCTCTCGAACCTACAGGGAAGGGCATTTTGGAATATAATGGGACAGTCATAGTATCCACTCTTGGATACAAAAGTCAGTTTGTAACACACTAACCTGTGTGTCACCACCTCCACGTCCTCCAGCCTCTCGGGGATCTCCATCTTGTCCAGCCACTGCTCCTCCTCGTCGATCCACAGCTCACAGGCGTTGACCTCACTGAACATGCTGTAGACGGCCAGAGTGTCGTGGAGCCAATGCTGCTGGAGCACCGCCACCTCAGCCACCTCTGCATACAGCTGCTCCGTCTCGCCCATACGTACCTGCACCTCCTGCACAGAGAAGAGGAGAGGAGGGGAGAGAGAGGGGAGGAGGAGAGAGGGGAGGAGAGGAGAGGAGAGGAGAGGAGAGGAGAGGAGGAGAGGGGAGGGGAGGGGAGGAGAGAAGAGAGGGGAGTAGAGAAGAGAGAGCGTTCACACTACCAACAATATCAGCACCAAATATTCAGAGAAAAAATGGACCATGATGACTTTAGCGACGTGCTTTTACTTGACTTGCTCTCTAAAGTAAATAACAACATAGTCAATGGATTTGGGTTGATGGATTGCTGCAAAAGAGAGGAAATGGCAGAGAACATGTTTGATGGTGCTTTCATGAGATGATTGTGCTTATGAGAGCAGAGCTAATGGTGCTAATGGCCACCAAGTTTTTAGCAGTAGGTGACTCTGCACACCAAATCTATTGTAGCCTACTGTGGATCAAAGAGTCAAGTCCCCTGGAGCCCATGTTGAGAGCATGGGGTTGAAAGAAACACCTGTAACTTCACCGTGGCTAAATGGCTTTCAACAGGCTACTGGAGACACATGTGGTTAAACCCAGTGTTGGGAAAGTTACTGAAAATTGGTAATTAGTTACAGTTACTAGTTACTTCTCTCAAAAGGTAATTTAATTACTTTAAAGTTACCAGTTACTTCAAAGTAATTAGTTACTAGGGAAAGTAACTTTTGCGTTACTTTTAAAAGTCAGCTTCGATTGTTATTAATGCACACATTATGTTAGTGTTGCTGTGCCACAGTGTGGCATTGAACATTCGCTTATTGGGGAGGCTTATAGCCTATCAAGGTCATTAGCCTCTGGGGCTCTGGCTGCAGCTCTCTCCCCGGACTAGGTCTGAGGATCAGAAACTGGGTAATCCTCTGAAGTTGTCCGTTATTTTCATGTCCTAAAGTAACTAGTAACTAGCCCAGTTACTATTTTAGTAACTGTAACTGAGTTACTGAATTTGAAAAAGTAATTAGTTAGATTACTAGTTACTGAAAAAAGTAGTTAAGTTACAGTAACTAGTTACTTAGTAACTAGTTACTCCCAACACTGGTTAAACCCTGCTCATATTGAAAACATAGGATAATACCGCATTTTGCAGTCAGGGTGGCCAAGAGATTATGCTATTTTCTTAGCATCATGCAAGCAAAAGCTAACTAGCAAACTAGCTTCCAGGTCAGTAAACAGCCTTAGCGCTAATCCCAAAAGGTGATGGTCTTTTTCAAAAAGCGTCTTTATAGTAAACATTCTAGTTGTGAATGGGCCTTTAATCTAAAAATGCTGAGCAGCATCTTAACTAAACACAAACAGCAAACCGCCACACCAAAGCTCTTCTCGCTCAGGAGCTGCTTCCCTGGCTTCATGGTGTTCTGGGCGGGGCAGGATGGTGGCGGAGATGTAAGCATTAGTTCAAGTTGTTTTACACTGCATGCAGGGAATTCCAGTCCACATATTAAAATTTCATAATATAATTTTCTTAACACATTCACTGCCAGACGTTTTTTTTTTACTGTAGGTAGGTTCTGCCAGAGGGTTTTTTTGAGGATTCTGGCTCATCTTTCAAGACCCGAGGATTCTTTTCTGCTAAGATTTTGTGAACACACAATATCTCAAAAGAACTAATAGAATGTGTGCTTTCTCTGTCTAAAAGAGTTAGTTTGTAGAGTTAGTAGTTATGTAAGCATTAGCAGTTGAATACAGCATGGTTTCAGCGTCAGAAAAATTATTCAGAGATAAACGGCTTTTTGTGAAATTCGATAGAACAGTCACTTTAACCATTCATTTTTGGCATCAGTAAGACGTCAGACATCTAAACAATAGTTTTGAACAGTAATTTCCTCCATAACAGCAGGAAACCCCCCTCTGCTTCCAACTCCTCCCTCCGTGGGCGTTCTTCTTGGCTGCAGCGGCCGTGTCACAAGCTTGTCACCAGTCTCACTGCTTTGCTGCTGCTGCTGCCTGTCTGCGCGGCCGCTGTTTGAGGAAGTCTGGATGGACTCGCTCGCTTCTTGGAGTTTTGGTTGAGAGCTTTGATGAAGCTTTTGCGATTCTGGTCATATTTATGCTGCGTGTTTCAAAGTGTGTTCCACCCATAATCTATTATGCAAATTTGCAATCCCGCATCGCCAGCAATCAGCGCGAAAACGAAAGCGTTTTCGCCAAACCATTTTCATGAGAATGGCTTCGTCACACTGCTTTTTGCTTGCCTTCCTCTAGTCAGGAAAGCACTGTCGCCACTTAGTGGGTCGGTGGAATGGGTTGTACACGTTGTACACGTCCAATACTTATATAAGAGATGTAAAAGGGTTAGATGCACATCCCACCGTCAAAAAAACAAAATCGATTTTTTTTGACGTAAAAACACGTCATTGGCAGTGAACGGTTGGATTTTGTTTGACGTAAAAACACGTCATTGGCAGTGAACGTGTTAAGCAAAATCCTGTTGCTGACGATAGCCAAGATGATCGAGTTAATTTGTGCTGCTCTAATACATTGAAATAAATATGAAAGTTAGTCTTAATAACTAGCGGCATCCCTACTTAGTGAAAAATGCAGCAGTCTGGAGGATACGGCACACAAATTCAGCCATATTTAATTTGCAGGTTAGTTTTCCACTGATGTGTATTGTCAGTGACAGGCCCATCCAGACAATTTAATATGGAGGGCTTAGGGCCCAAACACTGACAGGGCACTGGAACCAGTAACTGTGAAATCTCTTCTCAGGTCCCTGCTGGAAGACATCACCAGTCCTCTGCTCACTCGGGACGCCACGAGAGGAGCCGCTCCCGATCACCTCACAGGAACAACAGGGAGAAGCACTCCTCAAACAGACCCGACAGGAAGGTCCAGCAACGAGCTCCCCACCAACTGCGCCTGACTGTGGCTGACAGAGGATGACGAGAAACACATCAAGCTGAGCGCCCATTGGTTCAACACAGGTGCATCACAAACCCACAGTGAAGTGTAGAAACTTAAATTTTATATCTATTCCAAGCTGTCACTCTATATTTTACATAAATACCACCTGTAATGCCTACATTAACAATAAAATAAGTAATCTGAAGGGCTGGGTCATTTGAGCAGTGAGTGTGGGTGGCGCTAATGCATGTTTTAATCTGTTTAGAAACCGCTGTTGGACTGTGTTTAATTACCGTAAATTCCGGACTATAAGGCGCACCGGTGTATAAGCCGCACCTTCAAAGTTGACTATTTTTTTCTTATATAAGCCGCACCGGACTATAAGCCACGGGTGTTTTAATGTTTTTTTTTTATTTTTTTTATTGTGTTTTAATGTTTAATTACCATATGTATGCTCCCATTTATTAACATTTCAACAAAACAACATAACACAACACCACCTGTGTTGTTATTTACAGTGCACACAGTGTCATACAGTGTCATACAGTGTCATACAGTGTGGTGAAAAGAGGGCAAGAGAGGAAATTAAAACAGAAGTGGATTTATAGTTAGAAAGAGTGCTAAAAAAGAGCTTTTTTTTTTTTTTTTTTTGAAAAAATCCATAGATAAGCCGCACCGTTATATAAGCCGCAGGGGCCAAAAAAGGCCAAAAAACGGGAAAAAAGGTGCGGCTTATAGTCCGGAATTTACGGTAGCTTATGGCTCATTTCCACCACATTTTACTGCCCTGCACAGCTCGTCACCAGTCGGCTCTACTCGTTTCGGCCCGATGGATGTTCTGCTTCGACCGCCGTTCATCTGCCCCCGCCCACAGCTGGTCGTCATAGCGACCGCATATCTGTCCTCCGCCTAATAGCCGAAGTAGGCTATAACATAACGTTACAATTAAATCCATCCACAGAACTTTTAAACTGTTTATGAAATACTGGTGCCTCTAAATGACCTACAGTGTACATGGGCAAATGTGACAATCGGCCAGGAGAATGGATATCACTTTGTAGTTAGTCAAACTCACAGGCATGCGCTGCGCGCGGACGGGAGAGGCGCAACAGAGTGAAGCCTGTACCCCGGCGGCTTCTGACCAGGCAAGACCGCGGCTTCACCAAAGACCCGCTGCGGCCTAGCGGAGCGCTGCACTCAACTAGCTTCCTGAGCAGCTGACTTTTTTCAGACAATTGAAATCACCGCCGCGATTTTATTTCACCAGAGGCGAAGGCAGCAAAACAAAAGACTGATGGAAATATACATAACAGAAGAGAAGGTAAGCCCACTAAACTGGTATGCAGCATTGCATTGACACGATTCTGCCTGACCAATCAGTCGTCAACAATGTTTTCACGTCACCGTATGGTACCGGGTTCACAGAATAGAACCCAGACGAGGCAGGTACGACAAGTAGCACGACTCGAGGCCAATACAACCCGGGCTGGGACAGTTTTTACCGGTGGAATGAGACCATTTATCAAGTCGAGCGGAGCGGGACCGCGCTACTACCTGCAGTGGAAATGGGCCATAAGTAACTTTAGTGTCACTGTAGAAGTAGAATGAAAATAGTTCTCCAGAGACAAATATCTCTGAACCCAATACAACTATCTGATATTACACTAATCATGAGAGTGATAATTGTTCAAATGATTATCATTGTAATAATAATGTGCAATATTTGTATTGTGGAATAAACTATATTTGTCAGACAGTGTAGTTCAAACCCCATAGTAGGCTGTGCACAGGAATAAGATCTAAATATCTGAGTGCTGATAGCATTGATATAGCATTGCTTTGGCTCACACCATTTTGCTTCCACAATTGAAATAAACCTATTGCAGCCCCACGGCGAGCTGTGAAGTGAAAGCAAAGCATTGGATTAAGATAGGAATAATTTCATTCCAAAACAAGATATGAAGGGGGGGGGGGGGGGGTGTAATGTAAAAAATGTGGCGTGTAATCAAATTTACAGTAATAGTTATTTTGAGCTAATTTTTTGTTGTTGTCGTAAACCCAAAAAATAAACGAGTCATGTTTTGGGCTCAAACGCTTCCTATAGACATTGCTGTCGACTTTGAACTGACAGCGATCTTGCGCGTTGTCTTCCAACCCTTGGTCTGGTCTGACAGGTCACATGATGTCATCAACAGGCACAACAGCATGGAGCGGTGGGTCCGACTCTTTGGGTTGTATCTCACACACACACACACACAATGTCGTTCACGCTATCATAAATCACTTTCTCTGAACAGCTATTTGTAAACCGTCTATTTATAAAGCATCTCGAGATAACTTGTTATGATTTGGCGTTAAATAAATAAAATTGACTTTTCCATACTGCTATAGACCTTATTCGATTGACGTCACTCACGTACGGGCACGCACACCGCCGCCATATTGTTGACATAGCGCTGCAGCTTTAAGTGACAGCCTATGTGAGAGCAGCGTTTATAGGAAGCTAGCCGCCGTTATCGTTACCTGTATCATTCCTGTTGTGTTTGGATGGTGACATGCGTTACACACGGCTGTAGTAATGACAGCAATAAAGTCCCTGTGGTTTGTTTCTATCTCTACCGTCCACAGACGTGAAGGGAGCGAGACGGAGGATACGTCAGCAGCACAGGAGAGGTGTGGATAGTTAGGAGAGACAGGTGAAACTTTCTGACAGCTCCTCACAGCAAAGTTTGTTCACCTCGTTTTTTCTTTTGTTTATTATTACAGGCATTAACGGCAGCATACAAACAACTGTGGGGTTTTTATTGCTGTCATTACCATCGCTATTTTGTAATGGAACAGAAATGACAATAAGGCTATTACTAGTTGTCAGCTGCAGCGCTGTGTGCGCGCAGGACGGTATGTCAACAATATGGTGGCGTCAGGGTTAGCGAATAAGGTCTATTATCAGAATCTAAGTTATCCTTTGGCACAAACGCTTTAGCTTTGCCATAAAATGTCTGATTGAAAAAGTAATTGATTATCACAAATTGTATTCAGTGTCCCACACTCAGATGTATGTGCTCCTAAGACTTTCTATGAATAGAAAGTAGAAAATAATTAAACGCCACAATAAGGGATTGTGTTGTGTTGGGCACGTGTAGTTTGGTAAGAAGAAATTATATATTTAATGAAATTTAGACCCAGTAGCAGCCTGTCGTTCTGTGTTGGTTTAATTGTGCTGTAGAGCAAGTTTGACATGTTTCACACTGGTGTAAAGCAGTCACCAGTTAAGAGGTTATTCATGTCATTGAAGCACTTTAACTGCTCAAAATTGATTCGACTGAGGACAGCTCCACTCGCGGTAATGTAGCATTGATTGCATTCAGGCGTAGCAAACTACTGGCCAGGAAGTTATAGCCAATTATATTACATAAGGCTGCACTGAGCAATAGACTACATGCACAACTTCTTTACTTCCTGAAATTAGTACAGCTTCTTTATTTCCTGTCCTACACTATTGGATGAACTGATGAATCAGGTGTGCCTGATGACTGTTGTGACTGCAGCACACCTGACATTAATCACTTCATCCAATAGTGATGACAGGAAATAAAGAAGCTGTACTCATTTCAGGAAGTAGTGGACTTGTGCATGTAGCCCATTGTCTCTTTACACTATGAAGGGGGAACTTAGTCAGATAAAATGATCAGAAGGTAAGAAAGCCATGGATGGATACTGCAAGGGGATTTTGGAGTTTGACTTCAGAGGTATGAGAATAAGATGAAGCAAAACGTAGGAAAGCATAATGGTAACATTGGTACAGTATATATTGTAATTCCACAATATATCCCCAGAAGAGATGGGTATACTCATGGTGCACCGTTGGGAACATCACAAAATGATTTTCAACAACACAAAAGTTTCTAATTCAGTAAACACTTCTAATCTTAATGAAATAACGTGAAGAAGGAAAATAAAGACCACGTGTTGGTGTCACAGTTTTGGACTCAAGTAGAGGTTGTGAGTGAAAGAAGCTGAGAGCAGCTGATGTATACGGCTGTTCATTGACACTTCACTGTATTACTGCTACACTACGCACCATCAGCCATCTTCTGAAGGTCCTTGAAGATGCGAAGGTGGTGAGCCAGGTCTGTGGCCAGAATGATGTCCCTCATCAAATCCAACATGCGCTGGTAGTCCTGAAAAATAACGAAAATAATATGAATATCCACATAAAGTGATATTATTTATAGTGAATTAAATCTATCTGTGAGAGAGAGAGAGAGAGAGAGAGAGAGAGAGAGAGAGTGAGAGAGAGAGATGTTTGGGTAATGTGTGGAGGGCAGACCTCTCACCTTCATGGGTGTTCAGAATGGCGATGGCCTGGGCAAAGTGCTGTCTGTCTCTATCATAAATAGAACATGAGAGGAAAATGTATGAATACATTTGAAGTGGGTGTTTTTCAAGGAATACTGATGCAACACAATGTAAGACACATGGGCCATTCAAAAGACTGCCAGAGCCTGAACTCAAAAGTACTGTATAGACCAAATCACCTGGATGTTTACATTTACTTCCGGGTACCCCTGGGTCCACACATTATAATGGCGGTGGACGGCACAAACTGACGTGTTGAAGACAAAAACAGACAAAGAAGACAAAAATGGTTCGTCCGTGTTGTGTTGTTGTTTAATATCATTCATAACAACACTTTCACTAACGACCAGACTAGCTAATTTACCTGTTGGACCAGACCAGAGTAGACTTGACGCTAAATTAAATTAACGTGGCGTCAGTAGCTCTGTTTGTAACGTTAACGTAACCTCGCGTCACCAGGCTCTTCTACGTTAATGAGTCTGCAAAACAGCGAGTTTGACAGACAAACAAACATTATTAGCTAGCTAACACTACATAAAACAAACACAGAAGAAAGGCTAGATACGTCGGACAAGCATGTTTACCAACCGTTTAACCATTTAAATTGAAAGTAGTCGGCCGAAAACAACGAGAGGGTTTGACAGCATTTATTTGACAACACGCACATTTAAACCTGCCGCCTTCCCCAAGTGGTACCCGGAAGTAAATTTGTTTACATGGTGACGTCACGGTGATTTGGTCTATTACAGGGACGCCGAGTTTGATGTTTGGCCACTAGGTGTCGCACTAACAACAAGACTGGCTCTCAGCCTGTGAAGTGGGTTAACTATGAACCTATCAACTCCTGTCAAAGATCATCATATATGTTTATATTATATATGTATGCATGTATGTATGTGTGTGTGTGTGTGTGTGTGTGTGTATATATATATCATATATATATATATATATATATATATATATATATATATATATATATATATATTAACATTTATTTATTATGTCAGCTTAGAAACATGAGAAAACTGGGTAGAAACGACAAAAACAAATAAACAGACATAAGGGTTAAAAACATACATACGATTAGAGCTAAAAGTAAGTAAAAGTGCATGTGGCAACGTGCAAATATGACAGTGTGTGAAAGTCTTTCATTGTTTGTTTGGAATACGGACGGCTGTTGGGATGAAGGAGCTCCAATAAGTGAAACGCTAAGTTGTGACTTTACCTCCATCACAGAGCAGCCAGGACAGATTGCTGAAAACACAAATAGACACAAATGACACAATCCTTAATGTACTATTTCAAATGAAACCCTGTCCTGAATAGCCCTGTATTGTGTTAGGCTACTAGTCTAGAACCTGTCACCTCTGTTACAAACCTTTAAGAAATCGAGAAAACAGGTTGTTAAAATGATGATTGGCCGTTGTAGTTAAATGATATGTGAATGATATGTAAATGATGTGTGCGCTGGAGCTTATGCATTAGCAGCCATTTACACCTGGCGTTAACATGTGTTTTCTGTGATCAGATTGCAATCACATTGTGTTTTATCACTTGAAATGCCAGGTGTAAACACCCCCAAAACGCATTGAAGGATTGCAATCTGATCGGCCAAACCACCTCCGGAGGTGGTCAGGGATGCATTGTGTACACATTGAACACAAGTGTAAATGCAATGTGTCCTCTCAATCTGGATACAGCAACTTTATGCGGATTGAGAGGACAACAATTTCTGCAGTCAGATTGCAATCAGATTGCAGAAAACACATGTTAGCGCCAGGTGTAAATGGAATCAGGTTGAAGTGATCAAATACAATCTGATCACAGAAAACGCATGTTAGCGCCAGGTGTAAATGGCCTCTAAATGGCCTCATAGAGCACAGAGGAACACTTAATATATTACACATATAGGTCTGGGTATTGGCAAGGACCTCACGATACGATACGTATCACGATACATGGGTCGCGATACGATTGTATCACGATACATTGCGATACAATACATATTGCGATATATTGCAATACTCTACATAATTTACTGAAAATTTAAATATAGAGCTAAAAATACAACACGCTGTACACCACCCAGGTAGTGTAATAATATGTACATCACTTTATATTGATAACTGATAAGTGGACAAATTGAGTCAAAACTACTGAGTGTTGAGTGTCTTACTGAAGGCACTGAAATAAAAAGTATTCTTATTATATTACTGAACACACGGCCGTGCAAAAAAATAGATATGGTATATTTTTCTGAAATATCGATACAGTATTGCGGCAAAATGTATCGTGTCCGGAAGTTGCATTATTTTGGATTAAAATTGAAGAATGGATTTCTGTTTACAGCACACATTTTTATAGCTGTCCTCTAACCAATGCTCAACAGGTTATGAACTCAATAGATGGGTTTCTGTGCAACGTCATCACACACCCTTTCATCCATGCTGCAACCAGCCTCAGCCTCCAACCTGGGACCTCAAGTCCTCCTCTGCCCAGAGCGGCTCCACCCTTTCATCCATGCTGCAACCAGCCTCAGCCTCCACAAGCCAAGCTCACTCTTCTCTGCACATTCTGGCCAGAGAGCCCATTGTAAATACTTGGACTCTCAGTAAAATACCTTGTCTGCTATTTTGTTTGTTTTTGCCCGGTCTGCCTAGTCACGACAAGATGATGGTCTTAGTAGCTCATTTCACTTCTTCTAAGATGTGTCTAAATAATTGCATCATTAATGGGATACAATGGTTATAAAACTCTGGCAAACCCTCAGCTTCGCTCATGGCTGCTCCAGCTCCAAAACATGTCAACATGGCAGTGCTTGTAGACACCAACGTTTGGCTTCAAAACGGCCCTTCAGAAACCTACATGTATGGGTGATGTCACACTCACTACGTCCACTTTTCTTTACAATCGATGCTTTAACCAAAAGGCTTGCCATCCTGTTCACTCTTTCCCTATGAAAAATGCTGCTAAACTGCTGTAATTCTCCCCTCAGTGTCAAGCCTTCATAGCCCTGTCACCAGCCTGCAGTGCGCATGTGTGGGTCTCATACCTCGTGACAGTCCTGCTGAAACCTCTGGAGCTCCCACATGTCGTTGAGTTTCTCCAGCCATTGCTGGGCCAGTTCTGGTTCCCCCTGAGAGAGGGACAGACAGACAGACAGACAGGCAGACAGACAGACAGACAGACAGACAGACAGACAGACAGACAGACAGACAGACAGGCAGACAGGCAGACAGACAGGCAGACAGACAGACAGGCAGACAGACAGACAGACAGACAGACAGGGGACTTAGTTCAAAGGTAAAATAACTAAGATCTATACTGTCCCATAGCACTAAATTGTACCTGTACTGTATAAGATGGGGTTGTTGATCAGCTGCTCTGACAGCTCTCTGGCTTTCAAAACTCACTTTCCAGCATGTTCTCTGTTTTTGGAATAAAAAGTCAGCATCCATTTTACTTACAACCTAATGATATTTTGAAATTGTTCTAATGAGCATCCTCATCTCTATTGTGACAATGTGATTTTATCATTTATCCAACAGAAAAGGTGGGAAATCATATAATGCATGAAATAAGATATTTATTTGCTATAAATCATGTCACTATTTACTATTTATAGCAAATAACTACTTTTTTGTGCATTAGGCTACCGTACATGGTTTACCATCTTCTTTAGAGACCCCATTGGTAACTGATTTGCACTGCCTTTTTTTATATGGGTCACTTGGCACATGTAGTGAATTAAAGTGAAAAATGTGAATTTATATTTCTGAAAATTAGCTACTTTACAAAACTAATCCAAGTTGTTAAAACTTTGTGTCACATGGTGTCAGAAGCTCACATGAATTGAAAAATGTAACTGAAAAACCTCAAATCCACAAAATCACTATGTAAAAAAGGCTGTAGTCTGGCGCTGTGCTGCAATTATGGTCTCAGATGGAATTGGTTGACGTTTGTCAAAAATGATCAGTACCTGCACATACCCACAGACAACATACTGTAGGTCAGTGGTCTTCAACAGGGAGTTCCGCCAATTTTTGTCAAAGTAGTTTGTGAAAAAAAACAATATTAAAAAAAATAAAATAATACTGAGCAGCCTAATATTGAGTAAACTCAGCATTAATAGGCAATAATAAGCTACTTTTGACAAAAATGATCTATAAAGCAAATCTGATTAATCTACAGTATGTTCGAAACGGATTGTTTACTCCTTGCTTTTTTAATGTAATCTATTAATAAAAAGAAGTGTCAAACCCTGATATCCTCATGTGCGCTGGATTATAAATGTTATTATAAAACGGCTCTCTCAAATCAAGCAATCTGATTGGTTCACAGCCATTGTATAATTCCAGTAACCGAGTTCAATAACCCATGGCCATGGGTTATTGGTTGCCATGGCAACTCTCTTACTAAGAGAGTAATAATAAGGCTTACCTCAAATGACAACGTAGAAAAAAAAATGGCGGAGACAGCTGTCAGATCCTTGTGAATCGATCTTCGCTTATAACTTTACTAATACTTCGCAGAAAATGATGTTTTGTACAAGAATAGATGCGGGCTAATGTCTTCTTTGCAAAAGAAAGGCTGTTAACCCCGCATTTAACCCCGTAACGTTAGTTGGTGTCGGCTTTGCAGAAAGCATTCAGCTTCTCAGCAAGCGCTGAGAATGCAACGCTGCGCTGGAGCTGCCTGTCGGGGATTCCAGAAAGCTCTCAGCTACTCAGCAAGCGCCAGGATTGGCCAATGTCAACTTCAGTCTCCAGAACGATCCAATCAAATCACCCGCATGTTCTTGCGGTCCCGCCTTACAGTAGTGTTTCAACTGACTCTATCAGAATGACATGCCAGTCGGAGTCGGACTTATAGTATTATTATTATTATTATATTATCATACTTGGAAACCGTTTTATAAAAGCAATATAGCACTCGAGCTGCGTGTGTTGTGGAATATATCCCCCTGATCAGCTGTTATCCCACGAGGCCGCAGGCCGAGTGGGATATATTCTTCACAACACACTGGCTCTCATGCTATATTGCTTAATTATAGGCCACACCTAAAATGTAACAATTTTATTTCAAATCGTAGGGGGTCCCTCAGTTTCGCTGTCAACCAAGGGGTACTTGGGCTGAAAAAGGTTGAAGACCCCTACTGTTTATCAAAGCACCTCACATAATATATTGTGTTGTTAATTGAATTCAAAAACCATATGGCTTTCCATATTGCTATTGCAAACGCACACCAAAGCCTACCCTACCCCCCATATACCTACATAAACACCCCAACCCCCACTGCAGCACACACACACACGCACGCACCCACGCACGCACGCACCCCCACACACACACACACACACACGCACACACACACACACGCACCCACACACACACACACACACACGCACACACACGCACACACACGCACCCACACACGCACCCACACACACACACACACGCACCCACACACGCACACACAAAGCGGTCAAAGCGGAGACCTCAACCCTTGAATGAAGTCTGCACTGCCCATAACAATAAATAAAATAGTTTTTATTTTATTTTGCTGGATATTGAAATATTCCCTTACTGATAAAGGCCTGACCAATTTGGATGCAACATTTTGAAGCTTTGTCATACTATTCAACTTTTCAATACTTTTTGATAAATCAAAGATTTTGCGGTGCAAAGCCTCATGTTTTGCTCCAACTTGCTCACTATCCAACTTAATGATGATGACACATCCTCCTTTCCATGTGTTTTCTGCATGCAGGCCAGTCGTACCTGTTGGCGAGCGTGTCGACGCGCTCCCTGATGCGTTGGGAGTAGATGTTGCTCTGGCTGATCAGGCTCTCCCCGGCCTCCATCACAGCCTTGATGCGGTGCAGGTTGAGCTCCATGGTGGTGGTGAAGTCCTTGTGTTTCTTCATGGTGGCTTCCACTGTGGTGGGCAGCTCCACGTGGGCCAGGGCCGATTCCTGGAGGAGCAAGGTCAGGGAAAACATACAGTTAAGGTATGGAGATCATTCCCTGCCTACTAGTCTCACTTGCCAGACTATCTCCACACTTCATTTGGTGCTGTACCAGTGCAGGAGAGAGTCTGGCTGAACTCACTCTCATTCTGGTAGAGCGGGAAAAGAAAATGCTCTGTTATCTTTAGAACAGCCACTGAAAGTACCAAGCAGGCCTGCTTTATTGGACATCCAAATCTTCGTCAAGACTTTGTCATTTTCTGTGTAGGTTGCTAGCTTGCTAGCTAGCATTGTTGTTGTTGTTTCACAGCAGCAGAGGCATTTGAGAGCGGACAGGCAGGGAATGGAAAGGGATTTCCCTTCGCTCCGACTGAAATGGTCAGAGCCAATGGCAGAGCTTATACCTGCAGCTTGCTTCTCAGCATTGATTCAGACTATCTGCCTACCAACACGAGGGTCTCAGGTTCGAGCCCGTGTTACCTCCGGCTTGGTCGGGCGTCCATACAGGCACTGAAATAAGGACATAGATATGTACTGATCCTTGTACTGTAAGTTTGGGGAATGTTTTGGCATCAAAATACTCAAAGTGGAATATATAGCGTAAAGAATTGATGCAAAATATCGGTTTTCAGTCGGTTGAAGAGATCATACACATAAACTCTCTCTCACAAAACACACTGCCAAGAGTTTAATTAGCTATAACTACTTGTCCAGAAGATTTTAAACACGATTTCAGACGGAAGCCCGTCTTTATTGTCACACGAACACTACAACACACTCATGCTGACGGTGGCCGGTAAAATTTGTCCTCTGCATTTGACCCATCCTGGCTTGTCCTTTCCTCCGAGGGGCAGGCCAGGAGCAGTGGTCGCTTTTTCTTTCCAGCGCCCGGGGACCAACTTCGGATGTTGTCGTCACTGGTCGGATGACGATCTTCTGCATGTTTTTAGTGGGGGGTTATGTACGGAGGAACCCCCTGGGGGGTACGGCGAGAACATGCAAACTCCACACAGAAAGGCCCTTTCGACGAGATGTCCACCTGGGCAGTAGGCACTGAAGATATGGGGGGGGTCACAACTCCAGCATCCACAGCGTCCCAGGCGAGAATTTAACTCAGGACCTTCTAGCTGTGAGGCGACAGCGCTACCGACTGCGCCACCGTACTCCCGGTAAGACTGATTGCCATGGTGATAACGCTGGTTCTGCATTTGGCCTTCCAGGCTAATGTGAAGAGCTGGGTCCCTGGTAGAGATTGGTTAGCAAACCTAAAGAGACACATGCCCTGGCAGGCAAGCACGAGACACACACACACAGACACACACACACACACACACACACACACACACACACACACACACACACACACACACACACACACACACACACACACACACACACACACACACACACACACACACACACACACGAGGAGGAGTCTGGACAGCAATACCTTGTAATATTTCAGAAAGCAAACTGCTCTGTGTGTGATACTGAGTCTGGAAACAATGCAGACTGCCAGATCTGTGATTCTGTATCTTCTCCCCCCCCCCCCGATTTTTTATTCCATTTTTATCCTCCATTAGTGCTAATTTAATTTATTTATCCTGGTTGCTACTCCACCCTCTGCTGATCTGGGGAAAGCCAAAACTGGCTCCATGCTTCCTCCGAGACATGGGCAGTTAGCCAGCCGCTTCTTTTCACCTGACAGAGGAAGCTTCACCGGTAGGACATAGCACGTGGGAGGGTCACGCTATTCCAACCAGTTCCCCTCCCTCTGAACCGGCGCCTTTAAGACCAGAGCAGGAACCACATTAGCAACCAGGATGTTGCATGTTTTGGTGAGGGGTTCCGATATGAAGGAAACCCCCGGGAGGCACGGGGAGAACATGCAAACTCCACACAGAAAGGCCCTTTTGACGACCCCACCCGGGCGGTGGGCACTCGAGGACATGCGGACGGGCACGCATTCCTTCAGCGTTCACAACGTCCCAGGTGGGAATCGAACCCAGGACCTTCGAGCTGTGAGGCGACAGCGCTTACCACTGCGATTCTGTATCTTCTGATCTTGGTTTGTATGTCGTAAACAGACACAGACTCATCTATAGGTCTGGAAAATGTGTTGAAGTCATATTATATTGTGATATTAACTTCCCAAAGACTGCTACGGATTATAGGCATTTTGTATTCTATGTCATAATACACACAATGGGGAGGAGAAGAACAGAGTGAGAAGTGTCTGGCAAACAAACTTCCCTAAATTATTTACTTATTTCCCAGCAAAATAAATAATATGAGATCGGTCATCAGGAGGAGGTTAAAAAACAGATGTTCCCACATTGTGCTAAAACTACACTGGAATTATAATGAAAATCAGAAACTGCAATAATCTGTCAAATAAATACAGTAATTGCAATATGATGTTTTATTGTATAACTGCATTGTATTCATATCACTCCATTTTTTCCAAAAATGCTTCACAACTAAGATAAAATTAGGGATGTTCGATATTGGCTTTTTTACCGATATCCGATATCCGATAATGTCCAACTCTTAATTTCCGATACCGATATCAACCGATACCGATATAAGCGGGCTTTTTTTCCACCAAAATTTCACGTAACAAGTTACATAATGTAGCTTAATGTAGCTGAAGAGTTTAATATATAATATGCATGTTGTGTTAAAGTTGTAAGTGTTAGAGAAGCGAGCTTGTGACCAGAAGGTCGTCGGTTCAATCCCCGGGACCGGCAGGATAAATCTGGGTGGGGAAAGTGAAAAGGCAGCGCTTGCCCCTCCCTCATTACCACCACTGAGGTGCCCTTGAGCAAGGCCCTTAACCCCAACCGCTCCAGTGGAGCTGCTCAGTGGCCAGCAGATCAGACTGTGGTTGTACTGGTCAGCTTCCAGGTATGAATGTGTGTGTGAATGTGAACAGGGCGCTCCTGAAAAAGAGAGCATTGCTCACAGTGAGACTCCCCCTGTATTAAAAAAAAAAAAAAAAAAATCGGCATGAAAACCGATACCGATATTTTCCGATATCGATTTTTTTTATGCTAATATCGGCCGATAATATCGGTAGGCCGATAATATCGGACATCCCTAGATAAAATCTTGTAAATTATGGGTTGCAAACTTTTTGTATCTGTTTTTTGATCTATTCCTATTTGTAATTGAAAAATAATGGACATATCTAGCCAATCAGACGTATAATTGACTCGATACAGTATTCTGTTAGATCTGGAATATCCTGTGAATAAAGTTGACAAATAATTTTAGCTACACACACACACACACACACGCACGCGGGCACGCACACGCACACGCACACACACACACACACACACACACACACACTTCTCAGCAGTGGCAGGTGGCCAGGGTACACATTATCGTGAAGCTACAGCGTAGATCTAGTTACTAGAAGATGCTGCATGTCCGGCCCTGCTCTAATATCACATAATGCACGGATACTGTTACAAAAAGAGACACGCACACATACACACACACACACACACACACACACACACACACACTTCTCAGCAGTGGCAGGTGGCCAGGGTACACATTATCGTGAAGCTACAGCGTAGATCTAGAGTTACTAGAAGATGCTGCATGTCCGGCCCTGCTCTAATATCACATAATGCACGGATACTGTTACAAAAAGAGACACGCACACACACACATACACACACACAGATGGATGTTCCAGTCAGATGCTGCACAGTGATGTTCTAGCTCTCTCTCTCCCCCCTTTCTCTCCCTGTCTCTCTGAGGACAGAGTGTGGCAGAACTGAGCCAGCCACACCCAGGCCATCCAGGCAAGCAGTCAACACAGTGTATCTCTATGAAGCTCTGCTGCAGTCAGACAGCCAATTCATACACAAAGAGCACACAGCTGAACAGGGACAGTTGGGAAACGTAACCATTATAAAATGATTATGGGAGCGTGTGGACAGAGCCAGTAAAACCTCCCACCTCTATGACCTCCAGTAAAACAGCATCACTCACATTGTTGTTGCCTTATTTCCACTTTACCCAAAGCTTTTTTGGACTTTGATGCTGTATTATTATTGGCTTAGTAACGTGGCATCAGTAAACACACACAGCATGCTCATGTTTAGCTTTTAGTACTACTTTTTAGCTCTCTCCTTTTCCATGATTGGAAGTTGGAAACCCTCATTAGTGTTTTGCTTGCACCTGTGTTTATCCTGCCTTTTCCACACAAAATGGCCCCCGTGAAAAGGGCCTAATACATCACTATCACCAAATAGCATCCCCACATGACATCATAATGGTCCAGGAAGTTCTGCAAATGAACAAGGAGCTCTGGGTCCAGACGACATGGAGGGAAGTTAAACATTGTTCATTTGCATATACAGTACTACTGATTTTGTCATGATACATACATATACAGTATTACTGATTGTTCATTTGCATATACAGTACTACTGATTTTGTCATGATACAAAGCTGGTTGAATATGGGCAAAGTGGCCCTTTAACACGTGTCTGGAGGCACTTCCTTTATGGCCCCCTGCTGTCCGTTTGTTTGCATGTTCTCCCCGTGCTCCCTGGGATTCCTCCATATATAACTCCCAACTAAAAACATGCAGAAGATCATCATCTGACCAGCGGTGGAAGTTGGTCTTCTCACTGCAGCTGCCCAGCGCTCCTGGCCTGACCATGGAGGAGGACGAGCCAGGATGGGTCAAACGCAGAGGACACATTTCACAAGCATGTGTGTGTGTGTACTGGCCACCGTGCATGTGTGCATGCCACGGTGTTTGTGACAAATAAAGACGGGGTTTGTCCGTCCGGTTGAATCTTAATCTTGTATGGCTCACCTGGTTGTTGAGGAAGGACTCGGCCTGTTTGACATCCCACAGGAACAGGTGGAAGATGTGAGCCTGGACCAGCACCTCCCTCCTGCTCTCCCACATCTCCAGCAGCTTGTTCCAGCCGACGTGGAGCTTCTGGAGCCACTGCTGCAGGGCAGCGTGCAGCAGAGGAGCCTCCTCGGACTCCAACAGCTCGTTCACCACCTGCAGACACTGGTAGTCCTCCTCATACCTGCCGGACACAGGACCACTTGCCTTTACACCTGGCCCTAACACATTTCTCTCATCCAGATTGTGTCTAGTTACGGTTTAGCCTGGTTGCAGGACTTTTACTCATGGGATTAAAATACATGTCCGGGTCCACAGAGACATTAGATTGTGTTTTCTCTTTGTATGTCCTTTAGAAAGATAGCAATGGTTTTAGGTAGACCGGCATAGAGGCAATAGCTAATGGGAATATGTCATTACTATTACTGAGGAAACTAAGTGACATCTTGTCCCATTTGTGTCATGATGCATGATGTTAATGCATGAACTAAAGGGGGCTATGGATCCATCTGTCAGATTGTTCAGTCAAACAGTAATGTTGACTTTGTGCCACTAGGGGGCGGCATTGACAATGAATGGGACTGACCCAAGGGTGGAACTACATCACTGGTGGGGGATAACATGTTTACTATAAATGTTGTATGTTTTGATACATTACTCATTTCAATACCTCTAGTCTAGTCTAGTTTGATGTTACTTTCAGCTGCCTGACACCTTGATGCTTTGTGTGCACTTCCTTGTTTCAATTGTCAACACAATATGCTGTGTTTTGTAATGTAGTTTTCTTGAAGTCACCACAGCCGTGGCTCCGCCCCTCAGCAGCTCACCGTCCGATCTCCTCTTTGAGGGCGGCGTGTTTGTTGATGAGTCTCTCCGCCTCCTCCAGAGCAGCTGGTCCGAGGCTCCGCCTCCTCCAGAGCAGCTGGTCCGAGGCTGCAGCCGTCTGAGTCTGGACCAGCCAGGTCAGGAACGAGTCCAGGTCCTGACGGGATAGAGGCAGGGAGAAGAGTCATTCACATTCTACTATTGTGCTTTCTGAAAGCAAGGCACAATCTATAAACTCCTATTTTTCGATCTGCCAAACATTTTGGGCATTCTGGGTGCTATTCGCGATTAAGTGCCATTTTCTCCACCATTGACTTGAATGGGGTTTAGAAAAATCTGGCAAAATCTTGAATTTAATTAGCTGTAGCTTAGAAACAATACCACCTAGAGCAGTGGTTCTCAACTGGTCTAGCCTCATGACCCACATTTTTCCTTAGTCATTAAGTCGCGACCCATTAATTTGCTTAGGCCAATATGCTTTTTAAAGACCCACACTGGGCGGCCTGCGGTCCGACGCTTTGCCCAGAGCCGAACGCTTTAAAGACCCAGAGTGGGCGGCCAGTGTGAGGTCAGTACCTGGAGCTGAGGTGGTCCTGACAGCCTCTGAGCTCTGTAGAAGACGGATGACCTCCATCCAGGAGCTGCTGGACTATCTGGTTGACATCTAGGATCCTTCCCATCAAGCTGTTCATCTCCTGGTCCAGGCTCTCGAACCTACAGGGAAGGGCATTTTGGAATATAATGGGACAGTCATAGTATCCACTCTTGGATACAAAAGTCAGTTTGTAACACACTAACCTGTGTGTCACCACCTCCACGTCCTCCAGCCTCTCGGGGATCTCCATCTTGTCCAGCCACTGCTCCTCCTCGTCGATCCACAGCTCACAGGCGTTGACCTCACTGAACATGCTGTAGACGGCCAGAGTGTCGTGGAGCCAATGCTGCTGGAGCACCGCCACCTCAGCCACCTCTGCATACAGCTGCTCCGTCTCGCCCATACGTACCTGCACCTCCTGCACAGAGAAGAGGAGAGGAGGGGAGAGAGAGGGGAGGAGGAGAGAGGGGAGGAGAGGAGAGGAGAGGAGAGGAGAGGAGAGGAGAGGAGAGGAGAGGAGGAGAGGGGAGGGGAGGGGAGGAGAGAAGAGAGGGGAGTAGAGAAGAGAGAGCGTTCACACTACCAACAATATCAGCACCAAATATTCAGAGAAAAAATGGACCATGATGACTTTAGCGACGTGCTTTTACTTGACTTGCTCTCTAAAGTAAATAACAACATAGTCAATGGATTTGGGTTGATGGATTGCTGCAAAAGAGAGGAAATGGCAGAGAACATGTTTGATGGTGCTTTCATGAGATGATTGTGCTTATGAGAGCAGAGCTAATGGTGCTAATGGCCACCAAGTTTTTAGCAGTAGGTGACTCTGCACACCAAATCTATTGTAGCCTACTGTGGATCAAAGAGTCAAGTCCCCTGGAGCCCATGTTGAGAGCATGGGGTTGAAAGAAACACCTGTAACTTCACCGTGGCTAAATGGCTTTCAACAGGCTACTGGAGACACATGTGGTTAAACCCTGCTCATATTGAAAACATAGGATAATACCGCATTTTGCAGTCAGGGTGGCCAAGAGATTATGCTATTTTCTTAGCATCATGCAAGCAAAAGCTAACTAGCAAACTAGCTTCCAGGTCAGTAAACAGCCTTAGCGCTAATCCCAAAAGGTGATGGTCTTTTTCAAAAAGCGTCTTTATAGTAAACATTCTAGTTGTGAATGGGCCTTTAATCTAAAAATGCTGAGCAGCATCTTAACTAAACACAAACAGCAAACCGCCACACCAAAGCTCTTCTCGCTCAGGAGCTGCTTCCCTGGCTTCATGGTGTTCTGGGCGGGGCAGGATGGTGGCGGAGATGTAAGCATTAGTTCAAGTTGTTTTACACTGCATGCAGGGAATTCCAGTCCACATATTAAAATTTCATAATATAATTTTCTTAACACATTCACTGCCAGACGTTTTTTTTTTACTGTAGGTAGGTTCTGCCAGAGGGTTTTTTTGAGGATTCTGGCTCATCTTTCAAGACCCGAGGATTCTTTTCTGCTAAGATTTTGTGAACACACAATATCTCAAAAGAACTAATAGAATGTGTGCTTTCTCTGTCTAAAAGAGTTAGTTTGTAGAGTTAGTAGTTATGTAAGCATTAGCAGTTGAATACAGCATGGTTTCAGCGTCAGAAAAATTATTCAGAGATAAACGGCTTTTTGTGAAATTCGATAGAACAGTCACTTTAACCATTCATTTTTGGCATCAGTAAGACGTCAGACATCTAAACAATAGTTTTGAACAGTAATTTCCTCCATAACAGCAGGAAACCCCCCTCTGCTTCCAACTCCTCCCTCCGTGGGCGTTCTTCTTGGCTGCAGCGGCCGTGTCACAAGCTTGTCACCAGTCTCACTGCTTTGCTGCTGCTGCTGCCTGTCTGCGCGGCCGCTGTTTGAGGAAGTCTGGATGGACTCGCTCGCTTCTTGGAGCTTTGGTTGAGAGCTTTGATGAAGCTTTTGCGATTCTGGTCATATTTATGCTGCGTGTTTCAAAGTGTGTTCCACCCATAATCTATTATGCAAATTTGCAATCCCGCATCGCCAGCAATCAGCGCGAAAACGAAAGCGTTTTCGCCAAACCATTTTCATGAGAATGGCTTCGTCACACTGCTTTTTGCTTGCCTTCCTCTAGTCAGGAAAGCACTGTCGCCACTTAGTGGGTCGGTGGAATGGGTTGTACACGTTGTACACGTCCAATACTTATATAAGAGATGTAAAAGGGTTAGATGCACATCCCACCGTCAAAAAAACAAAATCGAAAAAAAAATTTGACGTAAAAACACGTCATTGGCAGTGAACGGTTGGATTTTGTTTGACGTAAAAACACGTCATTGGCAGTGAACGTGTTAAGCAAAATCCTGTTGCTGACGATAGCCAAGATGATCGAGTTAATTTGTGCTGCTCTAATACATTGAAATAAATATGAAAGTTAGTCTTAATAACTAGCGGCATCCCTACTTAGTGAA